>NC_066567.1:187500-200000 GCF_024679095.1 Eriocheir sinensis | reverse complement strand
TGTTGTTTATGTTGTTGATGTTGTTGATTTTCTTTTTCGTCTTCTTCATCTGTTTTGTCTTTCTTCAGCTGCCTCTTCTTCTTCTTCTTCTTCTTCTTCTTCTTCTTCGTCTTCTTTTTCTTCTTCTTCTTCTTCTTCTTCTTCTTCTTCTTCTTCTTCTTCTTCTTCTTCTTCTTCTTCTTCTTCTTCTTCTTCTTCTTCTTCTTCTTCTTCTTCTTCTTCTTCTTCTTCGTCTTCTTTTTCTTCTTCTTCTTCTTCTTTTTCCGCAGTAACCTTTTCTCCTTACTCCAGTGTTTCTTGTTTACTCTTCCTCCTCCTTCCCCTCCTCCTCCTCCTTCCCCTCCTCCTCCTCCTTCCCCTCCTCCTCCTCCTCCTCCTCCTCCTCTTCCGGGAAAAAAAACCTCCTCCAAGGATAGTGATCAGAGAGAGAGAGAGAGAGAGAGAGAGAGAGGGAAAAATGGAGAGATGGAGAGGAGGGAGAGATAAGGGAAAAAATGGAGGCAATTAGTACCTGCCTTGTCACTCTCTCTCTCTCTCTCTCTCTCTCTCTCTCTCTCTCTCTCTCTCTCTCTCTCTCTCTCTCTCTCTCTCTCTCTCTCTCTCTCTTATTATTTATTTATTCTGTTTATAGTTTTAGTCTTAATGTTAGTAGTAGTAGTAGTAGTAGTAATAGTCGTAGTAGATAGATAGATAGATAGATAGATAAATGGATAGAGAGGGAGAGAGGTCAAGTAGTAGTGGTAGTAGTAGTGGAGGAGGAAAGGAGGAGGAGGAGAAAGAGGAGGAAACAGTAGGAAAATTATTACGAGGAGGAGAACGAATAAGAGGAGGAGGAGGAGGAGGAGGAGGAGAAGAAGGTATTAGTGGTGGTTCCATTATATAGGTAGTAATAGTAGTAGTAGTAGTAGTAGTAGTAGTAGTAGTAGTAGTAGTAGTAGTAGTAGTAGTAGTAGTAATAGTCGTAGATAGATAGAGAGATAGATGGATGGATGGATGGATAGAGAGGGAGTGAGGTCTGGTAATAGTAGTAGTAGTAGTAGTAGTAGTAGTAGCAGCAGTAGTAGTAGTAATAGTCGTAGACAGATAGATAGATAGAGGTAGATAGACGGATGGATAGAGAGGGAGAGAGGTCTTTTAGTAGTAGTAGTAGTAGTAGTAGTAATAGTAGTAGCAGCAGTAGTAGTAGTAATAGTCGTAGACAGATAGATAGATAGATAGAGAGGGAGAGAGGTCTTTAGTAGTAGTAGTAGTAGTAGTAGTAGTAGAAGTAACATCTCTGTGGTCTGCGCATGCACGTATTTACCATCAAACTATTTTTCTTATCCTCAATGTGACCTCTCGTATTTACATGAACACCCCCCTAACCCTCACCCCCCACCCCTCTGTGTGCCCCCTCCGTCCTGCTGTGAGGGGGGAGGAGAAACAGGAGAATAAGCAGTAGGAGGAGTTTTATTATTATTATTGTTACTATTATTATTATTATTATTATTATTATTACTATTATTATTATTATTATTATTATTATTACTTTTTTATTATTATTGTTTTTAGTAGTAGTAATAGTAGTAGTAATAGTAGTAGTAGTAGTAGTAGTAGTAGTAGTAGTAGTAGTAATAGTAGTAGCATCATCCCTTCCCCCAGGATATGCCCCAGGCTGGCCGCCCCTAACCCCCTCCCTCTCGCCCCAGCAGTTCGCGGGGTTTTCCAGGGCGTGAGTTAGCATTGGCGCGGCGGGGAGGTGAGGCGGCGGCGGGTATATAAGGGCGTGCCATGGCGGGGGCGTGTCACTGTCAGCTGAGTTCCGTGGCTGCCGCAACGATGGTGGTGCTGGTGTTCGCCGCGGCCGTGGCCACCCTCACGTCCCTCATCACTGCCCAGGAGACACCCACGCCAGGTGAGCGGGAGGCAGGTCTCTAGGGCACTGGTTCTTGACCTCGGGTGCTGGACTCACCTCGTAGCAGGGTTGGAAAAATCATTATTTTTTTCTAAAAAAAAAAAAATCGATTATTTGATTTAATTAGGATTATTTTATTTAAATCGATTTTTTTATTTAAATGATTTTTTTTTGCATTAATCCTTATTTGTTTGCACTGGTTACTTGTTTGAGTCTTATGAGGCCACTCTCTTGTATTAAACTTGGACAATGTTAAATGTAACCATAGTTTAATATACATTATCAAAGATGAGTTTTTTTTACATAAAAAGCATAAGTAGGACTAATAGTTTATTTTTTTTTATGCCTTTGAATGTTTTCTCTTGTAAGAGATGGCAACGACTCACTTGTGCCTTACTTGCTACAGGACCACTACAGGACAAATTGACTTGCTACTTTTCCTCTACAACTGCTTCACTTGCTTATATATATATATATATATATATATATATATATATATATATATATATATATATATATATATATATATATATATATATATATATATATATATATATATATATATATATATATATATATATATATATATATATATATATATATATATATATATATATATATATATATATATATATATATATATATATAATTTAAATCATTTGATATTTTACTCTTGATATAACACTTAAATCATTTGAAATACAATATATTTAATTTTGATTTAAATCATGATTTTTTTTTACTCTGATTTAAATCGATTTAAATCATTTGATTTAAATCAAAACAACCCTGCCGCAAGATCTTTCGTGGTTACTCTGAAAATCTTGCTCACAGGAGGCGTAGTCTGGCTGCTTAGGATTCTCTCTTTCTCCTGCCTCTCTCTGCTCTCTCCTCTCTGTGTTCTGGGTTACTAGAGCAGTCTCTCTCGGGCACCGTTTCTTGGCCGAGGATGCTGGGGCGCCCTTGTAAGACGCGTCTACTTCTGATCATTTGTAGGTTGTGTTTCCTGACCTCTGATGCTGCGTCTGTGTCTGTCTCCTTATGGTGCTGGGGCGCCCTTGTAAGACACGTCTAGCTCCTGAGCCTAAGGATCCTAAGGACCTTAGGCTCTTGCTTCTTCGCCTTTCTGAACTGGTTTCCCCGCACACACTCGCTGGGCCACTTTTTCTTGACCTGTGGGGGGGAAATGACTGACACGGCCTCCCCCCCTCTCTCTCTCCTTCCCTCCCTTCCCCTTCCCCACTCTCTCTCTCCTTCCCTCCCTTCCCCTTCCCCACTCTCTCCTTCCCTCCCTTCCCCTTCCCCACTCTCTCTCTCCTTCCCTCCCTTCCCCTTCCCCCCTCTCTCTCTCCTTCCCTCCCTTCCCCTTCCCCACTCTCTCTCTCCTTCCCTCCCTTCCCCTTCCCCACTCTCTCTCTCCTTCCCTCCCTTCCCCATCCCCACACTCTCTCCTTCCCTCCTTCCCTTCCCCACTCTCTCTCCTTCCTCCCTTCCCCTTCCCCACTCTCTCTCCTTCCCTCCTTCCCCTTCCCCACTCTCTCTCCTTCCCTCCCTTCCCCTTCCCCACTCTCTCTCCTTCCCTCCCTTCCCCTTCCCCACACTCTCTCCTTCCCTCCTTCCCCTTCCCCACTCTCTCTCCTTCCCTCCCTTCCCTTCCCCACTCTCTCTCTCCTTCCCTCCTGCCCCTTCCCCACTCTCTCTCTCCTTCCCTCCCTTCCCCTTCCCCACTCTCTCTCTCCTTCCCTCCCTTCCCCTTCCCCACTCTCTCTCTCCTTCCCTCCTTCCCTTCCCCACTCTCTCTCTCCTTCCCTCCCTTCCCCTTCCCCACTCTCTCTCCTTCCCTCCCTTCCCCTTCCCCACTCTCTCTCCTTCCCTCCCTTCCCCTTCCCCACTCTCTCTCTCCTTCCCTCCCTTCCCCTTCCCCACTCTCTCTCTCCTTCCCTCCCTTCCCCTTCCCCCCTCTCTCTCTCCTTCCCTCCCTTCCCCTTCCCCACTCTCTCTCTCCTTCCCTCCCTTCCCCTTCCCCACTCTCTCTCCTTCCTCCTTCCCCTTCCCCACTCTCTCTCCTTCCCTCCTTCCCCTTCCTCTCTCTCTCTCCTTCCTCCCTTCCCCTTCCCTCTCTCTCCTTCCCTCCCTTCCCCTTCCCCACTCTCTCTCCTTCCCTCCCTTCCCTTCCCCACTCTCTCTCCTTCCTCCTTCCCCTTCCCACTCTCTCTCTCCTTCCCTCCTTCCCCTTCCCCACTCTCTCTCCTTCCTTCCCTTCCCCACTCTCTCTCTCTCCTTCCCTCCTTCCCCTTCCCCACTCTCTCTCTCCTTCCCTCCTTCCCCTTCCCCACTCTCTCCTTCCTCCCTTCCCTTCCCCACTCTCTCTCTCCTTCCCTCCCTTCCCCTTCCCCACTCTCTCTCTCCTTCCCTCCCTTCCCCTTCCCCACTCTCTCTCTCCTTCCCTCCCTTCCCCTTCCCCACTCTCTCTCCTTCCCTCCCTTCCCTTCCCCACTCTCTCTCTTCCCTCCCTTCCCCTTCCCCACTCTCTCCTTCCCTCCCTTCCCTTCCCCACTCTCTCTCTCCTCCTTCCCTTCCCCACTCTCTCTCTCCTTCCCTCCCTTCCCCTTCCCCACTCTCTCTCTCCTTCCCTCCCTTCCCCTTCCCCACTCTCTCTCTTCTCGTTCCCCGTCTTACGCATTACTTTTCCCTCCCTCACTCTCGACCTCCCTCCATGCACATGTTTTTCCTTCCTCTCTCTTCTCATTCCCAGAATTACTTTTCCCTCCCTCCCTCCCAGTCCCTCCCTCTTTTCTCTTCTTCCTTTCTCTTTCTCTCTCCTCCCTACACCTGCACCCATTGATGTCTCTCACTCTCTCGCGCGCTGCCTCGACTTCCCTGCCCGCACCATCTCAACGACTACAACTAATGCTAATTTTACCATCGCTAACCGCATGATAATCCTCGCCAAAACATTCTTAATAGCAATAATTAGAACAGATCTGTGCCTTCTTATAATGACGGTAATGATAATGATGACTGTACGGTGACTGCGACCTTCATAACAGTAGTATTGAGGATAACTTTGTGAGTTAGGAAGGGAACCAAAATGTCACTTGTGTTTTCCTGATTCGATGACTGGCAACTCTTTGAAGGTCACTAACTGTATTGGTAAGGAAAGGTCAGGGGTCAGCATAGGCCTAGGGAAGAGTAGGAGGCTATTTATATATTACTACTGTTATCATGCTTATCGGTTTCCTTCTTTTTCTTTTCTTCTTCCTTCTCCTCTTCCTTCCTCGCTTCTCCTCCTTCCTTCTCCTCCTCCTCCTCCTCCTCCTCTCTTTCATGTACATTATTCTTCTCTTTTTTTAATTTCCTTTTATCTATATCCTCCTCCTCCTCTTCCTTCCTTCCTTCCTTAATTCCTTTTTTCCTTCCTTAATCCCTTCCTTCCTTCCTTCCTTTCTTCCTACCTTCCTTCCTTCCTTCCTTAATTCCTTTTTTCCTTCCTTCCTTCCTTAATTCCTTTTTTCCTTCCTTCCTTCCTTCCTTCCTACTACTACTACTACTACTACTACTACTACTACTACTACTACTACTACTACAACCACTAACGTTTTTCATCACCAGGACGAAACTGCTATCGGAAATGCGTGGAAGGCGACTCCAGAGTGTGCCATTTCGATTTCGATGTCCAACCTTACCAAACGATGTCCAGGTAAGCCAGGAGACAGTTACTAAGTTTATTGACAAAGGTGGCACGTGAACTTGACGTTATAAAGACTAAAACAAAGAATTAACACACCACACACGCACACAGACACGCACGCAGATACAGAGAGAGAGAGAGAGAGAGAGAGAGAGAGAGAGAGAGAGAGATATCATTGTAGCTTGGTGTTAGTGTGTGTTGTGTTGTTCCCCAGGGCGTGCTACGGGTGCCCCTTCAACGTGACAGACTGCTCGCGGCCTCACTGCATAGGAGCGGACGGAGTGACTCGCCGGGTGCTGGTCGTCAACAAACAAATGCCCGGACCGCCCATACAGGTACCCACCACTACTACTACTACTACTACTACTACTTCTACTACCACTACTACTTCTGCTACTCATAATATCTTTGAAGCACATATAGTCTCAGGTCGTGTTTTGCCAGTTTTAGCGCCAACAGACATATCAGCTGAGGGTTCTTCTGTGAGATTTCCACCACATTGCCGCTTACTTTTCAATGCCCTCGAGATGTATATATATAGTGTGCTATGGGCGGGGCGTGACTTAGGGAGTGGCGGCAAATCTACGGACCTATCCAGCCGCGTTTGAATCACTCGGCCATCCATTCCCTTTCCTTCCCCTCTTTTCCCGTCCCTTCCCTTTCCCTTCCCTTCACTTCCCGTCCCTTCCCATCCTAACCTTCCCATCCCTTCCACCCATCAGGTCTGCCAAGGTGACACAGTGGTCGTGAATGTCAAAAACTCCCTCAGCAGTGAAGGTCTGACAATTCACTGGCACGGGCTGACCATGGAGGGCCGCGGCAGCTCCTCCTCCGGCACCCCTCACATGGATGGCACTCCGGGGGTGACGCAGTGCCCGATACCTGCCGGGTCCACCTTCAAGTATAAGTTTGTGGCATCAGATGTTGGCACCCACTTCTACCATGCCCATACTGGTGAGGGAGATGTTGTTGTTGTTGTTGCTGTTGTTGTTATGTTTATTATATTTCTTCTTCTTTTTCTACTCCTTTTTCTTCCCTTTCCTTCCCTTCCCTTCCATCCCTCCCATCCCTTCCTTCTCCTCCCTTCCCTCCCATCCCTTCCTTCTCCTCCCTTCCCTTCCCTTCCCTTCCTTTTCCTCCCTTCCCTCCCCTTCCCTCCCCTCCCTTCCTTCTCCTTCCTTCCCTTCCCTTCCCTTCCTCCTTTCCATCCCTCCCCTTCTCTTCCCACCACCATCTTCATCATCATCATCCTCATCATCCGTTCTTCCAGGCTTCCATCGAGGGGACGGCGTGTTCGGTTCACTAATAGTCCGCCAACCACCCGCCAAGGACCCAAATTACGACACATTTGACTACGACCTTCCCGAACATGTGATGCTGGTGAGCCTGTGTGTTGTGATGTGCTGTGTGTTCAGGTGTTTCTGTGTTATGTTCTTCCTCCTCCTCCTCCTCCTTGTCTCTCTTAGTTGTCTCCATCTTCAAGTATAAGTTTGTGAAGTTGGGCTGGGTTGTGTTGTGCTGGGCTGGGCTGGGTTGTGCTAGGCTGGACTGGGTTATGCTGTGCTGGGCTGGGTTGTGGTAGGGTGGGCTGGGTTATGCTGTGCTGGGCTGGGTTGTGCTAGGCTGGACTGGGTTGTGCTGTGCTGGGCTGTGTTATGCTATGCTGTGCTGGGTTATGCTGTGCTGTGTTGTAATGTGCTGTGTTGAGGAGTTGCTGTGTTGTGTTCTCTCATTATTCCTGTATTCTCTTCCCTTCCCTTCCCTTTCCTTCCCTTCCCTACCTTTCCTTTCCTTCCTGTCCTAACCTTCCCTTCCCTCTCCTTCCATTCCTTCTTCCTTTTCCTTCCCATCCCTTCCCTTCCCTTCCCTTCCTCTCCCTTCCCTTCCTGTCAACCTACCCTTCCCATCCCTCTCCTTCTCCTCTCCCTTCCTGTCAACTTACCTTTCCCTTCCCTTCCCTTCCTTTCCTTTCCTCTCCCTTCCCTTCCTGTCAACCTACCCTTCCCATCCCTCTCCTCTTTCCCTTCCCATCCCTTCCCTTCCTCTCCCTCCCTTTCCTTCCTGTCAACCTTCCTTTCCCTTCCCTTCCCTTCCCTTCCTGTCCCTTTCTTTCCTTCCTGTTCTAACCTACCCTACCCATCCCTCTCCCTCTCCTTACCTTCCCTTTCCATCCCATCCCTTCCGTTCCCTCCCCTTAAAAATATAGAATGACTGAGGAGGAGTTGGTAGAGCATTTCAAGAGGTTATCCATGCAATCAGCAGTGGAGACAGGGACCGGGTGTAATCCTTCCCAATCCTCCCTTCCACAGTTCCACGATTGGCTCCACATCCCCACTGAGGACAAGTTTCTCTTCCGCCATCACAGTGGAGGCGATGATTTCCCAGAGTCCATGCTGGTGAACGGACTCGGACCACACCAGGTACATAGAGAGAGAGAGAGATTGGAAGATTGAGTTATTATGATTAGTAAGACAGAGAGAGAGAATTAGAGATAGATAATTGGATAGATAGATAGTTAGATAGATTGATTAAGAGAGAGAGAGAGAGAGAGAGAGAGAGAGAGAGAGAGAGAGATTAACTTCACTTTCCCTCTCCTGCAGTTCGCCATGCCTGGTTCTGCCCCTGCCCTGATGCCCTATGCCAAGTTCAAGGTTGCTCCAGGTAAACCTCCACTCTGTATAAACTCAAACATTATCAAAAGTAAAGAATTATGACACTTTTTAGATATATATTAGCTTATTGTGGAGTCCTGAGCAGTTACCATTCAATATTCTTAAGGTTAATTCCAATATTCCTATGCCTATGTACAGCCTAACAGAGTTTTCTATGATTTAGGTTCACAGGAGCTGCCTTACATAGACCTACTTGCCTTTTGCAGACTCCTAATGTTCTTATTAATTCCCATATTTCTTAACCTGTCTGCTGTGATTGGCACGGATTTTGCCTTCACTGGTAGCCTGGTAACATACACTCTTAGGTCTTTCTCTGCCTCTGTGGTGGATAGTGGAGTGTTTCCCATGTGGTATTGGTGTGCTGGATATCCCTTCACTGGTAGCCTGGTAACATACACTCCCAGGTCTTTCTCTGCCTCTGTGATGGATAGTGGAGTGTTTCCCATGTGGTATCGGTATGCTGGATGTCCCTTCACTAGTAGCCTGGTAACATACACTTCCAGATCTTTCTCTGCCTCTGTGATGGATAGTGGAGTGTATCCCATGTGGTATTGGCATGCTGGATATCCCTTCACTGGTAGCCTGGTAACATACACTCCCAGGTCTTTCTCTGCCTCTGTGGTGGATAGTGGAGTGTTTCCCATGTGGTATTGGCATGCTGGATATCCCTTCACTGGTAGCCTGGTAACATACACTCCCAGGTCTTTCTCTGCCTCTGTGGTGGATGGTGGAGTGTTTCCCATGTGGTATTGGCATGCTGGATATCCCCTCCCAAGCTGCAGGACTTAACATTTTTCCTCATTGAATTGTAGCAGCCACTTCTTGCTCCATTCCTGTAGCTTGGTGAGGTCTGCTTGTAGGAAATCCACAGTCAAGGGGTCAACACATGTATATCTATATTTCCAGGCAACAGTTACCGTCTGCGGCTCATCAACACAGCTATCCTGAACTGCCCCATCACTGTGACTGTCGCGGACCATCTGCTGACCGTGATAGCGTCAGATGGCAAGCCTCTGGTGCCGGTCAATACCTCGTCGTTGGTGGTTTACCCGGGTGAGTCTTCCGAGAGCCTTGGGGCATGTCTGTCTGTGCTTACCTCTTGTCTCGTAAATTATCTTGTGTTGTTTTCCTTGTTTTCTGTTGTTTCTTCTTTATTTCTGTGTCTTTTCCTTCTCTTTTTTCTCATCTCTCTTTCCTCTTTTCTTCTTTCCTTCTTTCCCTTCTTCCTTTCCTTTCCTTCCCTTCTTCCTTTCCTCTCATATATATCTCCATGCACACTTATTTCTCTGTCTCTTTTTCTTTCTCCCTTCCATCCTTCTTTCCTCTTCCAAAGCCATTCACACACTCACATTTCCCTCTATACATTTCTTCATAGCTTTCTTTCCTCCTCCTCTTTCTCTGTTTCCTCTATCTTCCCTTTCCTCCTATACACCCACACCCTCATTGACCCTCGCACCTCCTCAGGCGAGCGCTGGGATGTGGTTCTTCAAGCTGACCTCGAGAAGTCCGGGTTCTTCTGGATCAGCTTCGTGGGTCTCGTCGACTGCATGGAGACTCAGGCCCACCAGTATGCCCTGCTTGAGTATGAAGACCTAGCAGGACCTCAGCAGACCAGGGGGAGTGCCAGGTGGAGGGGCAGTAGGCAGGGACAACTCCAGCAGCCTCAGAAACCAGCTGGCGCCGTCTCACCCCTGCACACGGAAGTTGAGGTGAGTTGGCCGCCTGGTTCTTTCCTCAGCCTGCAGTGTTGCCAGGTGGTCGTGCTCAGGCTTTCATACTTGCTGATTTCCAACCCCCAAACTGTCTCCTTCACCCCTTTAACTGGTTTTATATAGATTTATCGTTAAAATGGTTAATAATTAGTGTTTCTCGGCAATAGTTACGAGTCAGAAACTGGTAGAAACGATCCTCAGAGTACGATAATCTGGCAGCGTTGTCCTCAGGGCTTGTTTTTCATGGCCTGTGCACTGTGATGTTACAAGCAGGGAAGGTTGTGCTGCGGGATGTAGCCGGTGACTTGTAGAAGTGGCTCACGGGAGGCTTGTATGGAACGGGATCTGATGTCAAGGGAACGGCTAAGGAAGGGAGGCCTCGTTATGCTACTGGAATTGATGTCAAGGGAGGAGAGGAAGGAAAGAAGGGAGAAGAAGGAAGGAATATGTATGGTGGAAGAAAGGGAGAAAGGGAGACCTGGTAATACTGTTGGAATCGATGTCAAGGGAGCGGCCTAGGAAGGGAGATCTGGTAATACTGTTGGAATTGATGTCAAGGGAGTGGCCTAGGAAGGGAGACCTGGTAACACTGCTGGAACTGATGGAGAGAGACCTGGTAACACTGTTGGAATCAATGTCAAGGGAATGGCCGAGGAAAGGACGTCTGGCAACACTGCTGGAACTAATGTCAAGGGAATATCCAGGTTGGGACGTCTGGTAACACTGCTGGAACTAATGTTGAGGTAATATCCAGGTTGGGACGTCTGGTAACACTGCTGGAACTAATGTTAAGGGAATATCCAGGTTGGGACGTCTGGTAACACTGCTGGAACTAATGTTAAGGGAATATCCAGGTTGGGACGTCTGGTAACACTGCTGGAACTAATGTTAAGGGAATATCCAGGTTGGGACGTCTGGTAACACTGGTCTTGTCTCATCCCTCACAGCAAATCAACACCGTCAACAGCGCCTGCTCGCCCACCAAGCAGTGCGTGGCGGACATGCGTTCCCCCGACCCCATGCCAGCGGAAGCCAGGACCCCCTCGGCCAACATCACCCTCTACTTGGCCTTTGAGATGCGGAGGACACACAACCCGCACTTCTACTCACGTTCATACTACAATTTTGACCTGAGTAAGTCCCTCCCTGTCCCTCCCTTCTTCCTTGATCTCCCTACCTTCTCTTCCTCCCTTCCTTTCTTCCCTTCCCTACAACATTGACCTCTGAGGCATCTGATATCCACTACTGTTCCCTTCCCTTCCCTTCCTAACCTTCTCCCTCCCTTTCCCTTCTCTTCCCTTTCCTTTCCAGCCTTTCCCTTCTCTCTTCTTCCCTCTCCTTTCCTTTACCATGTTCCTGCCACTAGTAATAACAGTGTTCTAATGTTATAATGGTCTGATAGTTTTAATTCCCTTCCACCATACATTTTCCTCCTTCCTTCCTTCCTTCTCCTCCCTTCTTTCCTTCCTCTCCTCCCTTGACATCAATCCCAGTAGCATTACGAGGTCTCCCTTCCTTAGCCGTTCCCTTGACATCAGTTCCCGTTCCCTACAAGCTTTCCATGAACTACTTTTACGAGTGTTTGCATGTCCAGGGAAAGCAGCAAGAAGGTTTTGAAATCCCTATTAATATCAATGTTTCTCCTTGCAGTGAGTGATGAGCAGCGGATCCCGACGCCTCAGATCAACAACCTCAGCTTCGTGCACCCCGCCACACCGCTCCTGCTGGGGGGAGGCGCCGGGGAGACTGCGTGCACCGCCGAGTCGCCCCCACTTGGCCGCAGCTGCCACGAGGACTACTGTGAGTGCCTCCACCTCTACCGCATCCCCCTTGGTGCCACCGTCGACCTGGTGCTTATAGACGAAGGTGAGTGTCTGTTTTTCCTGTGCCTTGTGCTGTTCATCTTTCTAGTGCAAGAGTGAACCAGTAACATCACTCTCTCATTTCATTCCCTGATAGACGAAGGTATTCTTACCCTGGTAGACAAAAGTACAGTGCTGTCCATCTTTCTACTGCAAGAGTGAACCAGTATCATCACTCTCTCACCTCTCTATCATCGCTCTTGTGTCTCTTTCCCTGGTAGACAAAAGTACAGTGCTGTCCATCTTTCTAGTGCAAGAGTGAACCAGCATCCTCACTCTCTCATCTCATTCACACTTCTCACTCTGAACCACTGCCCTGAAAACACGACCTACCCACCAGCCTCCACTAAACCGCACCTTCTCTTCCACCACAGGCCAGTATGGAGATGAGAACCACCCCATCCACCTCCACGGACAGTACTTCTGGGTTCTTGCACAGGGCAGGCCCAACGACGTTCCTGATGCTGCCATAACCCGCGATGAGGTGAGTCTGGGGTCAGTTCTTGCGTATATATCTAGTCTTTGGAGGACCTGAGAATGGGGGACTTACACTTGTGGGTACTTAACGGGTATACTTGTAGTTACTTAAAGGGTAAGTAGTTGAATGGGTTGATGTTGGTTGATGATTTATGGGTGTTTTAATCTATGGTTGACCCTCTGTTTAGTGTG
>NC_066567.1:170000-180000 GCF_024679095.1 Eriocheir sinensis | reverse complement strand
ACGTAGGTTACAGAGCAGAAGGCATTTTAATTAGGCTATGTTTTAAGACTGACGAAATGGTACGATGCAATCCTTGGCAATGCAGTAAAAGGTGTTAATCGGAACGTCTGTGTACCTTGCGGCAGAAAGCGAGAAAATATACATTAAAATCGCGTTACCTTTGTGTGAGTACGTGTGCGTTACCGTGTGTACCCATGTGCGTCTGTGTGTGTGTGTGTGTGTGTGTGCGCGTGCTGGGTGAATATGCATACCGACTCACATGTCTTCGTAGGGCAAAACTCATGAAGGAAGGACTGATGGAGGGGGACATATAGAGCAAGGAAGACGGCCACTAAGCTACCCTTCACTATGCAACACCTCCGGGCCCGGAAAAATGTCTCGCGTTGTAGTTTAAGGCGAAATAGAGCACGAGGGAGGCGGTGAGGGCGGGGGACATGCTCGCTGTTCTACCTAATTTCTCACCCATGGCCTTAAGAAACATAAGAACATAAGAACATAGGGAAACTGCAAGAGGCCGGGTAGCCTACACAGGGCAGCTCCAGAATCCCCCCCACTACTCACGGTGGGTGAGGTGTAGTTACAGGGGTTACAGGTAGAGGCTTGATCCTCGTTATACCGGCGGTACCCAGGCACGCATCCAGCACCCCGTCACCCTACTGCACCCACACCTCACTGCCACCTGTCGTCCTCGTCCATGTAGCTATCCAGTCTACTCTTAAAACAAGCTATCGTCCCTGCACTAACTATGTGATTGCTGAGTCTATTCCATTCCCCCACCACCCTATCACTAAACCAATGCTTGCCTATATCTCTCCTAAATCTATACTTTTCTAATTTAAATCCATTACTGCGAGTTCTATCCTGCTGGCTAATTCTCAGTACTTTACTTATATCGCCTTTGTTGTAACCCTTGACCCATTTGAATACTTCTATCAGATCTCCCCGCACTCTTCGGCTCTCTAGTGAATGTAAGTTTAGATGTTTCAGCCTATTTTGATATGGGAGGTTCCTCAGCCCCTGAATCATCTTGGTCATCCACCTCTGAACTGATTCTAGCAAGTTGATGTCCATTCTGTAGAGGCAGCCCCTTTGACCCTAAGCTCCCGTGTATCTAACCCCACCTAATATCGCTGTCCATGAATTTATCTAGTCTATTTTTGAATGTGACAGTTGTATTGGCACTCACCACATGACTGCTAAGCCTATTTCACTCATCCACCACCCTGTTTGTAAACCAATTTTTGCCTGTGTCCCTGTTGAATCTGAATTCATCCAGTTTAAACCCAGTACTTCGTGTCCTACCCGGTTCTCTTACCAACAAAACCTTATGAATGTCTCCCTTATTAAAGCCCTTCATCCATTTATAAACCTCGATCATGTCTCCACGCACCCTTCGCCTTTCTAGAGAATGCAAGTTTAACTGTTTGAGTCTTTCCTCGTATGGCAAGTTTCTCAACCCCTGAATCATCTTAGTCATCCTCCTCTGCACCGATTCTAACATTTTGATATCCATTCTATAGCAAGGTGACCAGAACTGAGCCGCATAGTCAAGATGAGGTCTAACTAATGCTAAATATAGTTTGAGGAAGACTTCGGGGCTTCTGTTGCTTACGCTCCTTGAAATAAATAAAGTCGTCTGGTATACACAATAGGGACGCTGGTATAGTGTAAGAGTCATATGGGTCGTCCCGTCTCCCAGAAATAGCTAGAATGAGCGAGGACCCGCAAGGCCGCACACCGCACCGCAGTTTTCTGCCACTCAATTAGTTTAAGGACACGAAAGTAATCCTCTGAGTGGTTGCCGAAGCTGAAATCGCACTCACACACGCAGAATGCCGCATGATAAGACAGACCAGGTGGGGGAAGTACCATGGAATTGATGTAGACAAGGAGTTTTAGGGCCCCGAAGACCATGATATGTGCGCCGCACGAAGATACTGGTAGCGGTATTTCTTAGGAACAACCACGAGAAAATAATGCGGCGCTATTGAGCAGTGAGGGCTCCAGCAACCGACGGCAGAAATCGAAGAAGAGGAAGATACCGTCCACAAGAGGAGGAGGAGGAAGATTACTGTGCGTTTACTGAGGGAAAGTTGAGAGTGTCTACAGCCCCGGCGCCGCGGTTTTCGACGCCGCTTGGGCTATCTCTGCGGAGGCTCTGACGGACGTGTATGGAAGCCGTGGGTTGCGGACACTTATACAGGACACGGCTGCCTTTAATGCCACGTATGATGCACCTTAGAATATAAAGTTTAGCGGGTTATTGATGCCGGGGTGCTCGTTGGCTATTTTGGGTGTGGAAGTCCGCGGGTCACTACAACATTCGGGGAGGGGGACTGCGTTAAAGGCGAGAGGGGCGGCGGGAGGCAAGCTGACAGGGGCTTTTTCTCCTTGCTCTCCTTGCCTTACTATAGTACTGAAGGGTTACTGAGACCAGGGACGGACGGAAAGGGTCACTATATAACTGTCTCGGCGAGGGGGACTGCGTTAAAGGCGAGAGGGGCGGCGGGAGGCAAGCTGACAGGGGCTTTTTCTCCCTGGTTTCCTTGCTTTACTATAGTACTGAAGGGTTACTGAGACCAGGGAGGGACGGAAAGGGTCACTATATAACTGTCTCGGCGAGGGGGACTGCGTTAAAGGAGAGAGGGGCGGCGGGAGGCAAGCTGACAGGGGCTTTTTCTCCCTGCCCTCCTTGCCTTACTATAGTACTGAAGGGTTACTGAGACCAGGGAGGGACGGAAAGGGTCACTATATAACTGTCTCGGCGAGGGGGACTGCGTTAAAGGAGAGAGGGGCGGCGGGAGGCAAGCTGACAGGGGCTTTTTCTCCCTGCTCTCCTTGCCTTACTATAGTACTGAAGGGTTACTGAGACCAGGGAGGGACGGGAAGGGTCACTACAACACTGTCTCAGCGTGGGGGACTGCGTTAAAGGCGAGAGGGGCGGCAGGACGAGAGCTGATAGGGGCTTTTTCTCCCTGGTTTCCTTGCCTTACTATATAGTACTGAAGGGTTACTGAGACCAGGGACGGACGGAAAGGGTCACTATATAACTGTCTCGGCGAGGGGGACTGCGTTAAAGGCGAGAGGGGCGGCAGGACGAGAGCTGATAGGGGCTTTTTCTCCCTGGTTTCCTTGCCTTACTATAGTACTGAAGGGTTACTGAGACCAGGGAGGGACGGGACGTGTTACTGGGCTGTGTCACGGAGGCAGAGAAGAGTTACTTAGACCGTTGTTCAGATCAATGCGTTTCCCCTTCTCCTTCTCTTTCTCCTCCTATTTTTTTCTTCTCTCTGATTCTAAATGTTTCGTTATATTCTTTGTTTTTTTAAATGTTTCTCCTCCTCCTCCTCCTCCTCCTCTGCTCTCTTCGTGTGTGTGTGTGTGTGTGTGTGTGTGTGTGTGTGTGTGTGTGTAAAGTGATGCAAACTACGACGATTGGGTGATTGCATATACGGGCTGGTAATGGTGGTGGTGGTGGTGGTGGTGATGTAAGTGGTAGGCTAGGGTTGTGGTGTTAATAATGGTAACAGGAAGTGGTGATGGTGGTGGTGGAGGTAGTGGTGGTGGTGGTGGTAATGTGGAAGGGTGGTTGATCTTGTTATCTTATACTGCACCACTGTGTGTGTGTGTGTGTGTGTGTGTGTGTGTGTGTGTGTGTGACGTCAGGTGTCTATGACCTCAATTGAGAGAGAGAGAGAGAGAGAGAGAGAGAGAGAGAGAGAGAGAGAGAGAGAGAGAGAGAGAGAGAGAGAGAGAGAGAGAATTTGAAGTTACTTAGACTGGGGTTAGTTATTCCAGTAGTAGTGGTGGTAGTAGTAGTAGTAGTAGTAGTAGTACGTAGTAGTGGTGGTGGTGGTAGTAGTAGTAGTAGTAGTAGTGGTGGTGGTGGTGGTGGTGGTCTCATTATACTTCGTGCAGACAGACTCGCTTATTTTAGTCCACACACACACACACACACACACACACACACACACACACACACAAGCATTCAAAGGCAGTATTCTCCTTTTACTCAAACACGTTCAGCTGAGGAGGAAGAGGAGGAGGAGGAGGAGGAAGAGGAAGAGGAGGAGGAGGAGGAAGCACCCCATTCCTCTCTGTTTCTTGTCATCATTCCTTATTTGATAAACTTTTTTCCTCTTCCTTTTTCCTACTTACCTCCCCTCCTCCTTCCTCTTCCTCTTCTTCCTCCTCATCATCATCATCAATTCTTCCTTCCATTTTTCTGATTTTTTTTTTAGTTCTTATCTCTTCGTATGTGCTTTCGTCCTCCTCCTCCTCCTCCTCCTCCTCCTCTTCCTTCTCCCCGGCATCAGCTGACTCAGAATGGAAACTTTAACGGTGACGTTACTGTTGATGTTCCGTCATTTCTGGTGATGGTGGTGGTGGTGGTGACAGTGTTGCCAGACGTGCTAAAACTCTTTAAACAATACACTAGTTTCGGCCTCTTGACATGCAAGTCATCAACGTCATCATCAGCACTTTATTAGGCTGTACGGCAGAGCATAGGCCTTTCCCAACGTCCTCCACCTCGCTCTCTGGTGTTAGTGTGCCCTAGTCTCCCCCGGGGCCCCGGTAAAGGTTCCAATTTCATATTTTCACCGGGTTCTCTGTCTAGTATTGGTGTGGCCTGTCTAGCCCCGGTAAAGTTTCTAATAATTATCACCCCACTTTGTTCTCTGTCTGGTGCTAGTGTGCTCCACCCTGCCCCGGTAAAGGCTCTAATTTCATACGTCCACCTGGTTCTCTGTCTGGGGTTGGTGGGCTCCATCCTGCCCTCTCCTTCCGTGCGTGTGTGTGGGCGGGGGCGCAGTCGTGAGGTACCTGCAGGCCGCAGCGTCAGTGGCTGCCGCCAGCCCGCCGCCGCCATGGCCTGCCGCCGGGGCGAGCGAAAGTTTTTCAACCACGTGACGAGCCGCGTGGTGGTGGCGGTGGTGGAGGCCGAGCTGGGCGGTGGTGGTGGAGGAGGCGGTGGTGCTGCTCATGTCGTGGGAGGCATCGGCGCTGGTGGGGCACATGACGGTGCGGTTGCTGGACAGCGGGCGGGTGACCTTACCGGAGGGCTGCCTGGCCGTGCACCACGCCGAGCCCCCCGGCCCCCGCACGGAAGGGGCCCCCTACGTGCCTGTCATCACCGACGACGTGTGGAGCGTGTTCGAGGTGCACGGCCCCGCGCTGAGTGTGTTCGCCGCGCTGAACGTGGGTCGCGAGGGATGGTGCGTGCTGGCGGCCGCCCGCCACACACTGCGGCACGTGCTGGCCGCCCACGGCGTGGCGGCGGCGCACCTCGACCCCCAGGACGGCGAGGAGCCGTGCGGCGCGGCGTGCGCCGAGGCGCGGTGGCACGTCCTGGTGCCGCGGGCGCGGGCAGGGCTGCGGCAGTACCCGACGTACCGGCTGACGCAATGCCTGCGGTGGCACCGCTACCAGGTGCGGCGCACGCGGCAGCTGTGCTGGATGATGCTGGCGGAGAGCGAGGCGGCCATGGAGCTGTGCGAGGCGCCACTCTACCACTACCACGTGCAGGGCGACCCCGAGGCGGGCTGGGTGCTGGTGGCGGGCTTCGACGTGCGGGCGCGCGTTCACCGCGCTGCGGGGCGCGTGGGGACCGCTGAGCCTCCCGTGGCGGTGGTGTGCCCGGTAGGTGACGAGCTGCGCTTCCTGGCGGCCGTGGGACCGCTGCTGCGGCGCTGCTGCGCTTCGGGTCGCAACGCCTTCCTGCGACACTTCACGCAGATCAATCCGCTGCGCTGGGACGAGGCAGCAGCTGCCGTTGACGACAAGGGCACCCTGCAGGCTGCGGCCTACAGGCAGGTAATCAGCCTGCCGCTGCCCTACCTGGCCCAGCACGCGCCGCCCGCCCTCTACACGGCCATTAGTCGCCGCCGCTCGCTAGTGCCCTGGACTCCGGAGGAGGACCTCAAGTGGAACAATGAATGGCCTGACCGGGGTGGGGCGGGGCCACGGGGGCCGCCAGTGTTCCGAGTGCCTGAGTAAGACCATCCTGCCGCTGACGCCCGCCCGAGGGGTCACGGCCCCGCTTTGTGATAGACAGTGCCCCATGACGGCCCCGTCCTGCCCCGCGCCGCCCCGCCCCTCCCATGCCCCTTGGTGTACATTCCTGAGTGTTGTGTCGTGGCGGTGGCTGTGTCGCCGAGGCGGGGGAGGCGGCACCCCGCAGCGAGACGCGTGGAGGGCGAGGTCGCGGCGAGGCCAACACTTGTTGCACCGCCGAGGCGTGGCGCCCCGCGACGCTGCCTGGTTGTGAGGGAACCAAGGGGAACCTTACCTGCTATTGTTGTCATTACTATTATTATTATAATCATTATTATTATTATTATCATTATTATTATTATTATTATTATTATTATTATTATTATTATTATTATTATTATTATTATTATTATTATTATCATTGTGATATTGTTGTTAACTCATTAAATAATTTAACACTTTACTTTATTTTCATTATGGATTCCTCTTCTAATGTGTGTGTGTGTGTGTGTGTGTGTGTGTGTGTGTGTGTGTGTGTGTGTGTGTGCGCGCGCGCTACTACATACACAAATAATCATGTGGAATAACGAAGTCTATGAATTTACAATAACTTTGTAATAGTAGTAGCAGTAGTTGTAGTAGTAGTAGTAATAGTAGTAGTAGTAGTAGTAGTAGTAGTAGTAGTAATAGTGGTGGTGGTGGTGGTCTCATTATACTTCGTGCAGACAGACTCGCTTATTTTAGTCCACACACACACACACACACACACACACACACACACACACACACACACAAGCATTCAAAGGCAGTATTCTCCTTTTACTCAAACACGTTCAGCTGAGGAGGAGGAGGAGGAGGAGGAGGAGGAGGAGGCATCCCATTCCTCTCTGTTTCTTGTCTTCATTCTTTATTTGATGAAACTTTTTTTTCTCTTCCTTCTTCCTAATTATCCTCCTCCTCCTCTTCTTCCTCTTCCTCCTCTTCCTCCTCCTCCTCGTTATCATCAATTCTTCCTTCCCCTTTTCTGATTTTTTTTGTTCTTATCTCTTCGTATGTGCTTTCGTCCTCCTCCTCCTCCTCCTCCTCCTCCCCGGCATCAGCTGACTCAGAATGGAAGCTTTAAATGGTGACGTCACTGTTGAGGATGTTACGTCATTGGTGGTGATGACAGTGTTGCCAGACGTGCGAAAACTCCTTAAACAGTGCATTAGTTTCGGCCTCTTGACGCTATACAAGTCATCAACGTCATCATCAGGACTTTATTAGGCTATACTGCAGAGCATAGGCCTTTCCCAACGTCCTCCACCTCGCTGTCTGGTGTTAGTGTGCCCAGGTTTCCCCGGGTAAAGGTTCTAATTTCATATATTCACCGGGTTCTGGTCACAGCGTCTGCTGGTGTTGGTGTGGCCTATCTAGCCCCGGTAAAGTTTCTAAAACCACTCCACTTTCTTCTCTGTCTGGTGTTGGTGTGCTCCATCCTGCTACGGTAAAAGATTCTAATTTCATACATCCACCTGGTTCTCTGTCTGGGGTTGGTGTGCTCCATTCTGATTCAGTAAAGGTTCTACAATCATATCTGTTAGCTTGAATCTCTGGGTCCTGGGTCTAGCATCGCTGCCGCCCCTGTGTTATCTGTGTCTTGAGGCGTTATCAGGTACACGCACGCCACGGGCCGCCGGGTCCACTTAGCGGGCGAGTCACACGCGAGGCGCGGGGTTCGGTGGACGAAGGCTGATGGAAACGTGCAAGGCTTTATGAGGAGACGTTAATTTTTGTGACGCTGGCTCGCGGGGGCGTGGCCACCTGACGGGGGGCGAAGGGGCCGACACCCCCCTGCCCTCCCCTTCCGTGTGTGTGTGTGTGTGTGTGGCGCGCGCAGTCGTGAGGTGCCTGTAGGCCACAGCGTCAGTGGCTGCCGCCAGCCCGCCGCCGCCATGGCCTGCCGCCAGTACGAGCCAAAGTTTTTCTCCCACGTGACGAGCCGCGTGGTGGTGGCGGCGGTGGAGGCCGAGCTGGGCGCGGCGGTGGTGGAGGAGGCGGTGGTGCTGCTCACGTCGTGGCAGGCGGCGGCGCTGGAGCGGCACATGACGGTGCGGCTGCTGGACAGCGGGCGGGTGACCCTGCGGGAGGGCAGCCTGGCCGTGCAACAAGCCGAGCCCCCCGGCCCCGGCCCCCGCACGGAAGGGGCCCCCTACGTGCCTGTCATCACCGACGACGTGTGGAGCGTGTTCGAGGTGCACGGCCCCGCGCTGAGTGTGTTCGCCGCGCTGAACGTGGGCCGCGAGGGATGGTGCGTGCTGGCGGCCGCCCGCCACACACTGCGGCACGTGCTGGCCGCCCACGGCGTGGCGGCGGCGCACCTCGACCCCCAGGACGGCGAGGAGCCGTGTGGCACGGCGTGCGCCGAGGCGCGGTGGCACGTCCTGGTGCCGCGGGCGCGGGCGGGGCTGCGGCAGTACCCGACGTCCCGGCGGCCGCGCAGCCTACGGTGGCACCGCTACCAGGTGCGGCGCACGCGGCAGCTGTGCTGGATGATGCTGGCGGAGAGCGAGGCGGCCATGGAGCTGTGCGAGGCGCCACTCTACCACTACCACGTGCAGGGCGACCCCGAGGCGGGCTGGGTGCTGGTGGCGGGCTTCGACTTGCGGGCGCGCGTGCACCGCGCTGCGGGGCGCTCCGGGATCGCTCAGCCGCCTGTGGAGGTGGTGTGCGCGGAGGGCGACGAGCTGCGCTTCCTGGCGGCTGTGGGACCGCTGCTGCGGCGCTGCTGCGCTTCGGGCCACAACGCCTTCCTGCGACACTTCACGCAGATCAACCCGCTGCGCTGGGACGAGGCCGCGGCGGCTGTGGACGGCGAGGACAGCCTGCAGGCTGTGGCCTACAGGCAGGCGATCAGCCTGCCGCTGCCCTACCTGGCCCAGCACGCGCCGCCCGCCCTCTACACGGCCATTAGTCGCCGCCGCTCGCTAGTGCCCTGGACCCCGGAGGAGGACCTCAAGGGGCCCGAGGAATGACCTGACCGGGGTGGGGCGAGGCCACGGGGGTCGCCAGTGTTCCGAGTGCCTGAGTAAGACCATCCTGCCGCTGACGCCCGCCCGAGTGATCACGGCCCCGCTTTGTGATAGACAGTGCCCCATGACGGCCCCGTCCTGCCCCGCGCCGCCCCGCCCCTCCCATGCCCCTTGGTGTACATTCCTGAGTGTTGTGTCGTGGCGGTGGCTGTGTCGCCGAGGCGGGGGAGGCGGCACCCCGCAGCGAGACGCGTGGAGGGCGAGGTCGCGGCGAGGCCAACACTTGTTGCACCGCCGAGGCGTGGCGCCCCGCGACGCTGCCTGGTTGTGAGGGAACCAAGGGGAACCTTACCTGCTATTGTTGTCATTACTATTATTATTATGATCATTATTATTATTATTATTATTATTATTATTATTATTATTATTATTATTATTATTATTATTATCATTGTGATATTGTTGTTAACTCATTAAATAATTTAACACTTTACTTTATTTTCATTATGGATTCCTCTTCTAATGTGTGTGTGTGTGTGTGTGTGTGTGTGTGTGTGTGTGTGTGTGTGCTCCACAACATACATGCACAAACAATCATGTGGAGTACCGAAGTCTATGAATTTACAATAGCTTCGTTATACTTGTAGTGGTGGTAGTAGTAGTAGTAGCAGTAGTAGTAGTAGTAGCAGTAGTAGTAGTAGTAGTAGTAGTAGTAGTAGTAGTAGAGAGAGAGAGAGAGAGAGAGAGAGAGAGAGAGAGAGAGAGAGAGAGAGAGAGAGAGAGAGAGAGAGGTAACCTGACGCCCAGCTGGGAGGGACATTAGCGCCTTGAAGTCCTCCTTCCCCTCTTCCTCCTCCTTCTCCTTTTTTTTCCCTCGTCTATTTTTATCATCATTATCATCTTCCTCTTCTTCCTCCTCCTCCTCCTCCTCCTCCTCCTCCACCTCCTCCTCCTTCTCCTCTTCCTCCATTCACAAAAAAAAAAAAAAAAATCTT
>NC_066567.1:137500-165000 GCF_024679095.1 Eriocheir sinensis | reverse complement strand
TGTGTGTGTGTGTGTGTGTGTAACGATACGAGATGTTTTTTTCCTCAATTCTCGTTATTCTGAATTTTATCATAAATTTTAAGCTGGCACATGTATACTACTTCAATATCTTCTAATGCTTTCTTATATACGGCCCTGCTGTATAGGCCTACACTATTTAATTTCCTTCTTTCTTCAATGCTTTTCTATAGCAATACGTGTAGGCCTATGTATGTATCATTATCTATCCTCCTCCTCCTACATCTCGTTCTGTGGTGCTGATTTACATATACTTAAATTTCTTCTATTTAGGCCTACACTATCTAATTTCCTTCTTCAATGTTTTTCTATAGCAATACGTGTAGGCCTATGTTTATATCATTATCTATCCTCCTCCTCTTATATCTCGTTCTGTGGTGCTGATTTACATATACTTAAATTTCTTCCTCTGTTTCTTTATATACGGTGCTATTATAAGTCTGTCTATATAGGCCTACACTATCTAATTTCCTTCTTCTTTTCTATAGCAATACGTGTAGGCCTATGTATGTATCATTATCTATCCTTATATCTCGTTCCATGGTGCTAATTTACATATACTTAAATTTCTTCCTGTTTCCTTATATACGGTGCTGTTATAAGTCTGTCTATTGGTTACTTTCTCAATTAAGCGTCAATATCTATCTTCCTCCTCCTATATCTCGTTCCATGGTGCTGATTTACATATATTTAGATTTCTTCCTCTGTTTCCTTATATACGGTGCTGTTATAAGTTTGTCTATATAGCTACCTTTCTTATTAAACGTCAGTATCTATCCCCCTCCTCTTATATCTCGTTCTGTGCTGCTTATTTACATATACTTAAATTTCTTCCTCTGTTTCCTTATATACGGTGCTGTTATAAGACTGTCTATAGGTACCTTTCTTATTAAACGTCAATATCTATCCCCCTCCTCTTATATCTCGTTCTGTGGTGCTGATTTACATATACTTAAATTTCTTCCTCTGTTTCCTTATATGCGGTGCTGTTATAAGTCTGTCTATATATAGGTCCTCTTCTTAAACTTATCAAGCTTACATTACGGTTGTTTTTAATAGCCACGGAGAAGTATCATTGGAATTCCATGGGTGATTTTTCAGTTTAATGCGCAGAGGTCATGTCAAACTACCACCAGGGTCACAAAATAGCCCATGGAAAGCACTACAACAACTTCTACGATAGGCTTTTCAACCAGACTCTCTCCCATTCTAAACACGGCTATTTCCGAGACCACAGGGAAGATTAACCGAGTCTCCATGGGTCATTTTTCCGTTCAATGCGCAGAGGTCATGTCAAACTACCACCAGGGTCACAAAACAGCCCATGAAAAGCACTACAACAACTTCTACGATAGGCTTTTCAATCAGACTCTCTCTCTCCCATTCTAAACACGGCTATTTCCGAGACCACAGGGAAGGTTAACCGAGTCTCCATGGGTCATTTTTCCGATCAAGCAGAGGTCATGTCAAACTATCATCAGGGTCACAAACAGCCCATGAAAGTCCCAGAGCAAGAAGATTTACTGGGTTTTCATGGGTCATTTTCAAGGTCAGAGTGCAGAGGTCATGTCAAACTATCACCAGGGTCACAAACACCCCATGAAAGTCCCTGAGCAAGAAGATTTACTGGGTTTTCATGGGTCATTTTCAAGGTCAGAGTGCAGAGGTCATGTCAAACTACCACCAGGGTCACAAAACAGCCCATGAAAGTCCCAGAGCAAGAAGATTTACTGGGTTTTCATGGGTCATTTTCAAGGTCAGAGTGCAGAGGTCATGTCAAACTACCACCAAGGTCACAAAACAGCCCGTGGAAAGCACTACAACAACTTCTACGAGAGTGCATTGGTGGGCCAAGACGTCTAAAAATTCGGATTTCATATATATGTATCTATTTTGTATATCTATCTTTCTCCTCTAATCTATTGTTCTATGGTGCTGTTCTATTGCCTGTGTGTGTGTGTGTGTGTGTGTGTGTGTGTGTGTGTGTGTGTGTGTGTGTGTTATTTATGTATTTTTGAGTGTATAAGTTTTCTATGCCTTGGGATATTGTATTAGTTATTGCATCCACACGTATATATGTATAAACCACTACCAGAATATATGTATACTTGATTTGCCCTCTTACTGATAGATACATAGATAGATACATAGATAGATAGAGAGAGAGAGAGAGAGAGAGAGAGAGAGAGGAAGGAAAAAAATGGAAAAAAAGAGAGAGAGAGAGAGAGAGAGAGAGAGAGAGAGAGAGAGAGAGAGAGAGAGAGAGAGAGAGAGAGAGAGAGAGAGAGAAAGAGAAAAAAAGCTAAAAAGAGAGAGAGAGAGAGAGAGAGAGAGAGAGAGAGAGAGAGATGTTGTTGTTGATTTGTCCTCCCAGGGGAGGGCACGGGCCGGCGGGCCCGTCAGAGGATGTCTTCAGTTTTCAGCTTATCGAGGAGGTGGGAATTTTTCCACCACCTCTGCCAGGGTGGAGTCTTGGGTGAGGCTCACTCGCTCTGCTGCTGTCTGGGGAGCCGTGTCGTCGTCAGGGTGGAGCTGTGGGCCGGGTGGGTGCAGCGGGGTGGTGAGGGGGCACTCCAGGATGTAGTGCAGCAGAGGTTTCCGGGTGGCTTGCCAGCAGTGGGGGCAGGGTGGGGTATCCTTGTTTGCCACCTCTTCGTAGCAGGCAAACCCGAGTCTGAGGCGGCGGATGGAGGCGAGGATGGTGTTGGGTGTGGTGTTGGGGAGCTGTATGACAGGCTTGTGGTGGGTGGCCGTGCTGTACCACGAGGCAGAGGCAGAGCCCTGAACCAGGACGGCCTCGTGTTCTAGTCGGGTGAGCGAGAGGGCCGCCTGGGATGCTTTGTTCTTAATGTAGGACAGGCTGGGGGCAAGGGGGAAGGTGATCTGTGGAAGGGACCGAGCTGTGGCAGCAGCACGGTCAGCCTTCTCGTTCCCTCTCAGACCAACGTGGCTTGGCACCCAGTCCAGGATGATGTTCTTGCCCAGTGAGACAAGGGTGTTGGCTTCATGGAGGATGGTGGTTATGAGCCGAGTGTTGTCTCTGACGCTCATTGCCTGCAGGACCTTGAGGGCTGACAGCGAGTCGGAGTGGATGATGATGGTGTTCATATCGGCAGTGGCGTGACGCAGGGCACAGAGTATGGCTGCCAGTTCTGCCTGCAGGATGGAGACTTGCGGTGGCAGGCACCACAGTCCTGTCTGGGTTCCGCACACGAAGGCAGCCCCCACAGACCCATCGGCGCCCAGCGAGCCATCGGTGTAGTAGTGGCTGGCAGTCCTGTCGTCCATCGAAGCCACGCGCTGCAAAGCCTCTTGGCGGAGGGTGATGGGGTGAGAGGCCCTAGGAGCTGAGAGAGAGAGAGAGAGAGAGAGAGAGAGAGAGAGAGAGAGATGGAGGTGAATATAAAAAAAATAAAAAAAAGAAAACAACGATTAGGAAAACAAAAATCTAACCAAACTAATTAATTATAAAACAAATAAACTAATAAATACATAGAAATAAATAACAATAACCGAAAATAACCGTTTTGTTAGCCCGTAAAAAAGACAGACGAGGAGGAAGAAGAAGAAGAAGAGTTGTCACAGGACTAGGAGGCCGCGAACACATTGTCCTTTTTCCTCTTTTCTCTGCATCCGAGGCACCCCTGAGGTACCCATTACCCTGGGACACTGATGAAGGCCAGGACCACGGGTGAGCATGGCCCCTGAGTGCTGTGAGGCAGGTTAAAGGGAGGAGAGGAGGGAGATGATGGCGCTGTGGATGCTGGCTACTCGTGTTAGTGTTATTTCACGACTTTCTCTTCTCTTTCTCTTCCTTTCTTTCTTATCCGTCATTTATCTTTCTTTTCGTTTCTGTATCTTCGTCTTCGTATATTCTTTTTTTTCCCTCATCTTTCTTTGATTATTGTTTTGTTAGGAAGGAGAGGGCAGAGAGAAGGATGCTGGGAGGGGGAAGGGAGGAGATGAGATGAACGGGAGATGGAGGGATGTTGGGAGGAGATGAGATACACGGGAGATGGAGGAGATGAGATGGCTGGATGCTGGAGGGTGCTGGGTAGTGCTCGTTAGTGACTTCCTTTCTCTCCTTGTCAGTGCTACTGTTCCTTAGGGTCAGTGTCAGGAAGGGGAGGCCACAGAGAGGGCAGGCCAGGCTAGGGGTGAGGGAGGGGTGCTGGGCATGAGTGTACCCTCCCTTGTGTCCTCAGGGTGTGTTCCCCCCCTGTGGCGGCATGTGGGTGGTGGTCGTCACTAGCCCCAGAGACCATGAGCAAGACGGTGCTGCTCCTCAACGGCCGGACGGTGATACTGACGGACGATGGCGGGGAGGGCCACGGCCTGGGCCTGGCGGGGGAGGCGCCCGACCAAGCCAAGGGGCACCCCGGGGCAGGGGGCGTGATGCAGGTGACGGTTGGGGGCCAGGGCCGGGGGGGCGAGGCGGTGGTCCATAGGGTGCTGGGCCACTCCCTGCTGCACCCCGGCGACCCGGCCAGCAGGAGCGCCGTGGCCGAGGGAGGCTTTGTGCCTCTGCAGGGCAGCGGCTGTCTGGCCCAGCAGCAGGCCGGGCCAGGTGAGGTGTTCACCCTGGCACAGCTGCTGCCACACACCACCGAGGACGAGGCCAGTGCCAGCACTGGCCAGCAGCAGGGCAGCAGTGTGCAGGGCCTGGACGGCCTGGGGGTGAGGGTATTGCCGGCCAGTGAGGAGGGCCAGGCCAAGGGTGTATCCACGCTGGTGGCCATCATCCAGGCCGAGGACGGCACCAGCCAGACCATTGAGCTCACCCCGGAGGACGCGTGTCAGCTTGGGCTGCCCCAGCTGCTGCAGGACACCTCCACCACCTCCTCCACCACCCTGCAACCTCTGCCTGACCCCCTGGTGCTGGCTGCCACGGCCGGGGAGGCGGCCCACCCACACCAGGCCCCGGAGTGTGTGCCGGTGTTCCCCGAGGGCCAGGCGGGGCCGGGGGTGGGGCAAGAGGCCGTGGGGGGTGAGGGGGAGGAGGCAGATGTCAGCCTGGGGCCGTTGCTGCTGATCCCAGAGTACAACGCTGACGGAAGCATCGCCACAGTAATGCAGATCCGTGGCTCAGGTGCCGAGGCCGTGCCAGACACCGCCAGGCCCAGTGAGGCCCCGGGCCACAGCACCGCCCTGCTGGCCACCACGGACGCCCCAGCCCGGCCCAGCCACAGCGTGCAGAAGATCAGGCTGCCCCTGGCCCCCCAGGTTCCCCCGGCCCCTGCCCCCACCCCCAGGAAACAGAGCTGTCTGAGGGCAGTGGCCCCAGAGGTGCAGGCAATGGCCCAGCCTGGCCCCAGGGTGCCCAGCACCAGCCTCCTCAGGGACGCGGCCAAGAGGACCAAGTTCAGGAACCTGACGTCCCTCCTGGAGGCCAGGCAGGACCCCCCGGCCACACGGCCCCCCACCCCACCCCAGCCAGCGCCGGCCATCACCAGTGCCGGGCCAGGGCCAGCCACCACCACCTCTGTCTCCCTGTATCACCCCACCACCACCACCACCACCACCACCTCACCACTGCCATCACTATCCCAAGACTTGGCCAGCACCTTCACCATCAAGGTAAACACTGGCCCCATCAACACCACCGCCACCACCACCACTGACACAGCCACCACCACCAGCGCCCCGGCCGTGGCCACACCCTCGCCCTCCATCAAGTGTGCAGGTTGGTGGTGTGACTCTTCTTCAGCAGCCTCACACTCAGTAGTAGTAGTAGTATTACAGACTAAAAATGCAGCAGCTGTTTTGCCTCCAGCGTCTTCCCTTACCTCTATTTTCTTTTGTCTTTTAGATCATACAAACAGATGCCTTCTGCTAAGATACATGATTTCAATATATATGTATACAGGCTAAGTTAATATTGGGGTATCTTCAAACACATGATAGCCAGCCCCTATAGATCTCGCCTCAGAAAATTCATATATGCTTCCTTACTAATGAGACTTTCTATACAACAGTGTGAGGTCATTCTTATTTGATTTATACCATAAGTTGCCAGCTACCTTGCATTTGAAGATACCACTTAACCTAGCCCCAAACAGTTACAATGGGTCATGCCTCAGAAAATCCATATTACCAGGTCTAGATATGGATGCAGATAATGAAGGAGAGTAAAGTGAAGGAAGATTAACCCGGTAGCAGTGGGGATCATGGTTCTTAAATGGTCCCTCCAAGCGAGTAAAATGAGAAAAATCACCCCTCACACAAACCATTTCATAATATATATCAAAGCATTTGTGATCAGATTATGTATCATCTATTTTGGGGGATTATATCATGGCACAAATCTGGCCCATCGCTGCTACCGGGTTAAAGGGAAGAATAGTGTTAAAACTGGTCCTAGTGTTATGGTGCTGTTGTTGGTGGTGTTCCAGAGGCCGAGGGTGTTGAAGATGGTCCCAGTCTGTCCGAAGGTGACCAGACCAGCCTCACCTCCATTGTGTACTCCGCCTCAGGGCACGACGACACCCCCTTCGCCGTCCACCTCCCAGGCGGCGACAACACCAAGCCCCTAGGGTCCAGCGAGAACCCCATACAGCTGGTGCAACAGGTGGGCCACTGAGACTTGCAGTATGGATTTTTTATTTATTTATTTTTTTTTTTTTTACAGCTAAAGAAACCGCTCAAAAAAAAAAAAAAAAGCCTGCTGATCGATGTACAGATAGACACACATGAAGAAGTGGAAGATTACACACACACACACACACACACACACACACACACACACACACACACTAATTCCTCTTCCTCCTCCTCCTCCTCTTCCTCATTTTTTTTTTCTTTATTTAATTTTTTCCTCCTCCTCCTCCTCCTCCTCCTCCTCTTCTCTTGTTTCATTCCTTCTCTTCCTCCTTCCTTTCCTCCATCCTCTCTCTTCCTCACATCAAACCTTCTCTCCATCCCTCTCTCCCTTCCCTCCCTCCTCCACATTCAATCCTTTCCTCCATTTCTCCCTCCTTTCCTCACACTAAACCTTTCTCTCCATGTCTCCATTCCTTCCCTCCTCTCCTCCACGCCTCACTCCCTCCTCCTCCTCCGCAGGGCAACACCTTCCAGGCCCTTCAGCCGGTGCAGGAGAGGCAGCTGGAGCAGATCACCACACTCCTGCAGCAGAGGAGGATCTCGGGGCCGCTGACGACTCACCGCGATGAGATCTTCGACCCTAAGACCAACATGAAGATCGTATATAAGGTGGGTAGGACTTTGAAACCCTGCTATGAGGTCAGTATAAAGAGTTTCAGATCCTGTTAGTGCACAAGATTTGGCATTAGGATGATCAGTATGGCATTTGAGTATAAGGTTTGTGTAGCTTTAAGTAATTAACAACATACCAAGGGGCTAGGCTCATTACAAACAATTACACTCGAACGCCTGGCATCACAACACGGATCAAACAACACATAAACATGGAACCTCCTCACTTATGCAGACAAGCACACAGACTTACACTTATGTACAAGGTCACAAACACTCACATTGAAATTGACCCACAAACATATCTACACATGGAGAGTTAGGTTTGGTGTGAGGAAGGGAGGGGGGAATGGAGGAAAGGATTGTATGTGGAGGAGGGAGGGAAGGAGGGAGTGTCTGGATAGAGAAAGATGGAAGCTCTTCTGCCGTGGCCATCCCCTGGTGGGAGCTCCTGGGACCAGGCGTCGATATAATGACATACCTACACAACTCAAACAGTCAACGTACTCGTAACACACACATCCATAAACACCAAACATATCACACCAACATTGACACATACAAGCACTCATACTTTCCACGCACCATACGTGACTGGAACAGCCTCCCTCAACAGACTGCGGTACAATAGACTCACTCAGAAAATAAATACACACTCACTTGTCACCACAACGCACCAAGACTAACAGGGGACTTCGTGGTGCAGTGGTTAGCACACTTGGCTCACAACCGAGAGAGCCCGGGTTCGGTTCCCGGGCGGAGTGGAAAAATTTTGGCGGCTTTTCCGATACCCTGCAGTGAATGGGTACCAGGTATTAATCGGGGGTTGTGTCCCGTCTCCTGGGGTCTGTTCCCTTCTCCTATAATTCCTTCCCCTTCTGTCTCTCTCCGGCACATGACCACAGATGTTGCGCCGACTAAACGAAACTTTCTACCAACACTAACAATTGCACTTGATTCACTACCCTCCCCTGCACACCTGGCTCCCCTGTCCCCCCAACAGCCAGATGTGTAGGTCACCAATATAATTTAAAAGACTTACAATGTTTTCCTGCTCTATTTACATTTTTCTCTCTCTCTCTCTCTCACAGGTCGTCTATCCAGAGCACGAGGAGGATACGGAAGACCACGAGGAGGAGGAGGAGGAAGAGGATGAGGAGGTGGACGTGGGAAGCTACATTAAGGAGGAGGAGGAGGAGGAGGAGGCATTGGAGAGTCAGAATATCCTTGGCAAGAAGAGAGGAAGGAAACCTAAGAAGACCAAGCTGGAGGAAGACCCATTGGAGGATTATGTCACGGTGAGGGAGTCTTCTTCCTCTTCTTCCTCTTCCTCCTCCTCCTCTTTTTTTTTTGTGTGTGTGTGTGTGTTTGTGTGTGTGTATAGAGTTTGAGGGCCACAAAAAGTCCTCCTCCTCCTCTTCTTCCTCCTCCTCCTCCTCCTCCTCCTTTTTTTCTTTCCTAGTTTACTTCTCATTTTAATTCTCTGACCTCCTCCTCCTCCTCTTCCTCTTCTTTTTCCTCTCATTACTCCTTCCTTTCTCCTCCTCCTCCTTCTAATCTTCCCTCCTCCTCCTCCCCCCAACAGGAAGACAGCTGGGAGGGTAAGCAGCCATGTTCTCGCACCCGGTCCGGTAGAATCTCCCGGCCTCCGAGACACATGGTCAAGGACTTCAAACACCTCCGGCCGCCCTCCTACGAGAGTGCCAAGGACAGGGCCGAGGGGGGGGAGGATGCCGACAGCCTTCCCCCAGAGCCTGAGAAGGTGCCGGAACCAGGTGAGAGAGAGAGAGAGAGAGAGAGAGAGAGAGAGAGTCATAATGTGAGTTCAATTAAAAAATCTAACCATCCTCCTCCCCCCGCCCCACCTCCCTCTTACCCCATAGTCATCGCTGACCTGCCACGCCGCAAGAAGAGAGCAGTGCCGGCCCTGACCCGCCTCCGTTACACCTGTGCGACCTGCGGCAAGCTGTACATGGGGAGGATCGAGGCCCACTACCGCCAGTTCCCGGACCACTGCCGCAAACCACTGTCGGAGGGGGACCACAAACCGTCATACTCCGCCATCAGATCGCTCTCGGAGGCGGCGAAATCGAGCGGAGACGATGCCAGCGAGATCAAGTCCGTTCTGAGTCCAACCCCCGGAACGCAAGCCTCGGACACCAACAGCGAACCAGGCCTGCCCATGGAGACCCTCACCGCGCTCACCACAGCCACCACGCAGCCCCAGGACGACCCACTGGGGATGCGGGTTGAGTTTGAAGACCCCCAGCAGCCCCCAGTTACACCCAGGAGAGGGAGGGGGCGACGGAAGGGCCGAGGGAGGAGCAGGGGTGGGCGTCGGGTGGGCCGCCCGCCGCGCACCTCAACGTCCCTGGCTACTCTGCACCCCAAGCCAATTAAGGTGCTGGAGAAGGTATGGGCTGTTATTTTTATTGTCATTATTATTGTTATCATCATTATGGTCATTATCTTAAACTAGGGTCAATTAGAACTCTCTCTCTGTCTGGTGTTCGGGTAGTCCGTTCTGGTAAGGGTTCTAATTTCGTGGCTTGAGAAGGTACCATTTGTCCTCCTCCTCCTCCTCCTCCTCCTCCTCCTCCTCTTCCTCTCTCTGTCTGGTGTTAGTGTGTCCATTCTGCTCTGGTAAAGGTTCTAATTTCATCGCTTGGGAAGGTCCAGTTTGTCTCTCTCCTCCTTTTCCTCCTCCTCCTCCTCCTCCTCCTCCTCCTCCTTCTCTTCCTCATTACTTTAAGCTCGAGTCCACTTCAGTTCTCTCTCTCAGTCTAATATTAGTGTACTCCATTCATTCTACATCTTCTCTCTATGTTATATGCATCTCCTCAGTGTGTGTGCCATCAAGTTCAGGTCACGCTCTTCCTCAATGCTTCACTACAGCTCCCTCTCTCAGTCTAATATTAGTGTACTCCATTCATCATTCATCTTTTCTCTATGTTGTATCCATCTCCTTGTTCTCCTTCCCTCTGAAAACAGCTTAACTTTCCCTTTAGATCATGTGTGTGCCATCAAGTTCATGCTCAAGCTCTTCGTCATTGCTCCCCCCAGATCCTGAGCTCCTACACCTCCCAGGACATCCAGAGTGCAGTGGGCCAGCGCCTCTTCCAGAATCTCAGTCCCTGGCAGATGTTGTGTCTCCAGGTAACTATTCCAGGATACTGCTACTACTACTACTACTACTACTACTACTACTACTACTACGACTACAACTGCTCTGTCTATCCTCAGGTGGACAGGGACGGTGCTTGGCCTCAGTGGCAAGACAGACTCCGCTTACTGGAGGATCTCTTGAAGGAGTGTCGTGAGGAGTTCCACAGCCAGACAGAACCCTTGCCCAGACCCTCCAGTAGCCCACGGGGGGAGAGGGACCTGTGTGCCTCCCCCAGGGTACCCGACAGAGCTGGGAATGTGTCGGATAGGGGTGGGAAGGCCTGTGACTCTGAGGTTTTTATGAGAAGCAGCGTTGAGTCCCTCGGGGTCAAAGGATCGGGCCAGACAGATTCCAATGCCATTGTTATTGACGGAAGTGGAGGTTTTGAGGTGCGTTCTGATTTTGGTGTTTATATTTGTGTTGTTTTGGTCTTTCTTTCGTTCTCTCTGTCTATCTCTCCCTTTTCATCTCTTTCTTTAAATATATTTCTTCCTTCTTCATCCTCTCTTCCTTTCCCTTGATCCATTTCTCCCTCTCTGTATCTCTTTCCCCTCTCTCTCTCACAAATCTGAGGTGTTTCCTAGTGCAGTGTTGTCCAAACTGGGGTCCGCGTAAAAGGATGGTCCTTACTTCCTTAACACACACACACACACAGCAGAAACTTCCCATGTTCTATGAAGGAAAGAGAGAGGGAGGGCGGTTGGTTACCTAGGAAGGGCAGCGTTTTATGCGTGTCAAACGTAAATATAATGTAATGTAATGCAAATATGATATATATAATTGACTTTAGTCAGCCATAGGGGGTTCGTAACAGTGGGAGAATGTAATAAAGGGTACAATAGGCGAAAAAGTTTGGACAGCACTGTCCTAGTGTGTTAGTCAGCACATAGACCAGTATTAAAGAACAGTATTGTCTTTCAGCGTCTTGGCAAGGGCAGCAGCATCTATAAGTAACATTAGAATAGAGTGACTTAAGAATAGTACTGAGTCTGTATCACAAGGGAAAACCACAATAAATCTTAGGTGCCAGGTAATGTTAGTATAGAGTGACTCCCAGGAACACCATTGAAGCTCAGTATGTCCGGGAGGGAAAGCTACAAATTTGAGCTGTATTGAAGTGCATATAGTCACTGTGTGTACTAATCTGAGGTGTGTCAAGTCAGGTAACGTCAAAATATTATGACTTTCAGCGTCTTGGCAAGGGCAGTGGTGGTGACTTCCTATGTGCCAAAGGAGAAGGGGGAACCGAGGCAGACTTTAACAGCACTCTGGCCAGGGAGGAAGGCACCAACTTTGAGGTACATGCCTTTCCATTATACTCTGGCTGTCCAACTGTGATATTCTGTCCATTTATTTGTCATATTTTTATTCTTTGAACCTTTATATAGCAACAGTTTTGAGGTATATTTTCTTTATGAACTTCTAATACGGTCTAACTATTATATTCTGTCCATCCACCATCTCTTCCTTTCCCTCTATCTCCTTCCTCTCAGCATCTTCTATCTTTCATCTTCTAATCCAATCCCTTATATATGTGTTTCAATGGTCCCTCAACACTGTTTCTTTCCCTCTCTTTCTGCATCCTTCTTTTCCGATCTTTCCCCATTTCTTCCTTTCCCTCTATCTGTTTCTTCCTCTCAGCATCTTCTATCTTTCTTCTTCTAATCCAATCCCTTATATATGTGTTTCAATGGCCCATCAACACTGTATCTTTCCCTCTCTTTCTGCATCCTTCTTTTCCTATCTTTCCCCATTTCCTCCTTTCCCTCTGTCTGTTTCTTCCTTCTCTGCATCTCTCTCTCTTTTCCTATCTTTCTCCTTCTAATCCACTCCCTTATACATGCATTCAAAGGCCCCCCAACACTGTCTCTCCCTCCCTGCATCTCCTCTTCTGATCTTTCTCTTTCTCCTTCTAATCCACTCCCTTATACATGCATTCAAAGGCCCCTCAACACTGTCTCTCCCTCCCTGCATCTCCTCTTCTGATCTTTCTCTTTCTCCTTCTAATCCACTCCCTTATACATGCATTCAAAGGCCCCTCAACACTGTGTCTCTCCCTCCCTGCATCTCCTCTTCTGATCTTTCTCTTTCTCCTTCTAATCCACTCCCTTATACATGCATTCAAAGGCCCCTCAACACTGTCTCTCCCCCTCTCTCCATCTCCTCTTCTGATCTTTCTCCTTCTAATCCACTCCCTTATACATGCACTCAAAGGCCCCTCAACACTGTGTCTCCCTCAACAGGTGTCCAACTACCTCGCCAACATTCTGGGCGTCATGAGCTGTGAGTACCAGTTGAAGTCCTCGCCCTCCTCCACCCCCTCCCCAGTACCTCCCCTGGACTCCTACCTCCCCCAGCTGACCACCGTGACCTCTGGAAAGCGGCCCCTGGATGAGGAAGGTTGCGAGGATGTTGAGTCACCTCCGAAGAAGCTCGAGACTGACTCGGACGTAACCATGAGTCAAGAGCCGGACAGCATAAAAGCAAGCATCAGTGAGCCTGTCGGGAGGAAATACAGCATTACCATGGACTGTATCAGCATGGAGACACCCGCGGATAAGCCCAGTGTCAGCATGGGGAGTGTGGGCATCACCAACACAAATAAACTCGAGGGTAGTGTCAGCTTAGTGGAACGCACGGATGAGCTCGACAAGGACAAGTATGGTGGTGATTTGAACTGTGTGAGCATGGAAACGGCCACGGACAACGCCAGCATGGGCATGGGGTGTGTGGGCATGGGTCCGGACACTGTCAAATCCAAGGACAAGTTCACCGTGGGCCTGGACGCAGCGACAGACAAGCCCGGGAGTAAGTTCAGCCTCGGGATGGACTCAGTTCGCTCAGCACTCGAGGCGGCCACTTGCAACCTGCCACTCAGCGCGTACTCCCTCCCTGATGTCACGGCGAGTCACACTGAGCCTACGCCAGGGATACTCAGCACCTCCACCGACCTCAGTACCACACCACACACCACACTCACCACCACACACCCTAACATACCCACTACGACCCTACCAATCGAGATCCCAAGTTTCTCCACCAGTATGACGTCCCCTCCATGCCTGCCGCTCAGCACAATAGACTCAGCGTTCAGCACCACCACCATGCCGCAAGTTAGCACCATGCAGCAGCTTCCTCTCGGGGACATGGACATAACGGCTGAGGACTTACCGAGGCTGCTCAGCGAGGGCACAGGACTCGTCGTGGGCACCAGCAATGACGGATGTGATGCCCCGAAACTCCTTGACACATCCGGCGATACGACCGACCTCAGCGAGATGCTCTTCAAGCTCCAGGAAGCAACCGCCGGGATCACCCACACCCAGGAATCCAATCTTGGGTCACAGATGTATCAAGTGAGTGTTGCAAATCATCAGCTCCAGGGCATACACACGCACACACATCCAGGGGTCGGGCTGACGGGGCAACCCTTCAGCCAGCACGCACAACACACGAACACGCTCACACACACAGAGACGAGGCAGAGCGTGGAGCCGTCAATGCCTATCCTGACGTTCTCTGGAGCTCTGAATTCGGACTTTCACAACACGCCATCGCTGAGCCAGGTCATCGGTCAGCCCCAGGACGCCAAGATGCAACTCAGCGCTGACTTCCACAGTAACCCCACGCTCAGCCAGGTCATCAGTCAGGCCCAGGAGACTAACAGTTCTGACTTCCACACGACCTCCACCCTCAGTCAGGTCATCAGTCAGGCTCAGGACTCGAACAAAATGCAACTTAACACTGATTTCCACAGCAGTCCCACGCTGAGTCACGTCCTTGGTCGCGGCGAGGATGGCAAACCAATACAAATGAACGCGGATTTTCACGGCAGTAACGCCCTCAGTCAGGTCATGGGGGAGGGAGGAAAAGGATTACGACTTGACCCGAACTTCCACGGCGAATCCGGGTTGAGTCAGGTCATGAACCGAAGCAGCGAGAACAAGATCCAGCTCAATTCAACCTTCCACAGCGTTAACCGAGGTGAGGAAAATAAAATCCAGCTTGACTCGAACTTCCATGGCGGTTCAGGGATGAGTCAGGTCATGAACCGAACCGACGAGACCAAAATCCAACTCAACCCGACCTTCCACAGCGTCAACCAAGGCGAGGAAAATAAAATCCAGCTTGACCCGAACTTCCACGGCGGTTCCAGGTTGAATCAGGTCATGAACCGAAACGACGAGAACAAGGTCCAACTCAACCCAACCTTCCACAGTGTCAACCAAGGCGAGGGAAACAAAATCCAGCTTGACTCGAACTTCCACGGCGATTCCGGGTTGAGTCAGGTCATGAACCGAAACGACGAGAACAAGATCCAACTCAATTCAACCTTCCACAGCGTCAACCAAAGCGAGGAAAATAAAATCCAGCTTGACTCGAACTTCCATGGCGGTTCAGGGATGAGTCAGGTTATGAACCGAAGCGACGAGAACAAGATCCAACTCAACCCAACCTTCCACAGCGTCAACCAAGGCGAGGAAAATAAAATCCAGCTTGACTCGAACTTCCATGGCGGTTCAGGGATGAGTCAGGTTATGAACCGAAGCGACGAGAACAAGGTCCAACTCAACCCAACCTTCCACAGCGTCAACCAAGGCGAGGGAAACAAAATCCAGCTTGACCCGAACTTCCACGGCGGTTCCGGGTTGAATCAGGTCATGAGCCGAAACGACGAGAACAAGATACAACTCAACCCAACCTTCCACAGCGTCAACCAAGGCGAGGAAAACAAAATTCAACTTGACCCGAACTTCCACAGCGATTCCGGGTTGAGTCAGGTCATGAGCCGAAGCGATGAGAACAAGATCCAGCTTGACCCGACATTCCACAGTGACACCCGAAGCCAGGACAAGAAAATCCGGGCCATTCTTAGTGAGGTGACCGACCACTGTGGACCCTCAGGGCAGAGCAGCGACGCCAAGCCTGAGGACGGCGAGCAAATCCACCTTGGCTTCGGAACGGCAAATCTTGGGATGAGTACGTTCGAGGAGTTACTGAAGAGCTAGACGGCGATTCTGGAAGACTAACTGCGCTTAATAGACAGTTGTGTGTGTCTGAAGAGTTTGTCGATGTAGAGATAGTGACGGTTAGTATGGGGTTGACGGCGATTCTGGCAGACTTACTGCGCTTAATAGACGGTTGTGTGTGTCTGAAGAGTTTGTCGATGTAGAGATCGTGATGGTTAGTATGGGGTTGACGGCGATTCTGGAAGACTTACAGCGCTTAATAGACAGTTGTGTGTGTCTGAAGAGTTACTCGACATAGAGATAGCGACGGTTAGTATGGGGGTCATGGCGATTCTGGAAGACTTACTGCGCTTAATAGACAGTTGTGTGTGTCTGAAGAGTTTGTCGATGTAGAGATCGTGATGGTTAGTATGGGGTTGACGGCGATTCTGGAAGACTTACAGCGCTTAATAGACAGTTGTGTGTGTCTGAAGAGTTACTCGACGTAGAGATCGTGACGGTTGGTATGGGGTCCACGGCGATGCTGGAAGAGTTACAGCACTTAATAGACGTTTGTGTGTGTCTGAAGAGTTCGTCAAAATACAGATCGCAACGGATATTTGGGGTCCACGGCAGTGCAGGAAAAGTCACGGCATTTATAGACGATTGTGTGTGTGTCTGCTAGTCGGTGTGAACCATTCCATGTATAGACGAAGTGACCGTTTTAATGTAATGACCCAGACCCGAACGCAACCCTTAAGTACCTCATGATAACCTTGTGTCATGTATAAGGAACTGGCTGACCTTTTTGTGTTGCATATAAGGGACTGACTGACCTTGTGTTGTTTATGAGCGATTGAGTGACCTTGTTTTGCATATAAGGGACTGGCTGGCTGACCTCATTGTGTTATGTATAAGGGTCTGAGTGACCTTGTGTTGCATATAAGGAACTGGCTGGCTGACCTTGTGTTTATGTATAAGGGACCGAATGACCTTGTGTTGTTTATAAGGGACTGACTGGCTGACCTTGTTTTGTATATAAGGGACTGGCTGGCTGACCTTGTGTTGTATATGAGGGACTGAGTGACCTCCTCGTGTTGTGAATTTTTCTACTACCAAATACTGGGACTTCTGTATACCATGTGTCTGTAAGGCCTGTTGTGATAGCTCGTAACAAAACCTTCAATATTTATGATCCACTGCACAGATATTATTATTATTACCTCATGTCAATAGGTCCTGCCATGCCAAAGGTATTTTTAAGCTGATAAATTGGAAAGGAAAAGGAGATTTGAGTTACAAGGAGGATTAGGAAGTATATAATTTAACTGGCGGAAAGAATGACTAAGTTAGGAAGATTAAAAAGGAAGAAATAGGAGAAAATAAGGATGTTAGATAATTAGAAGAAGGAAAATAGGAATTACTAGGAGCATCTGAAGGTATAGAATTTAATACAGAGTGTGACAGTAAGTTAGGAAGATTAAAAAGGAAGGAATAGGAGAAAATAAGGATGTTAGATAATTAGAAGAAGAAAAATAGGAATTACTAGGAGCATCTGAAGGTATAGAATTTAATACAGAGTGTGACAGTAAGTTAGGAAGATTAAAAAGGAAGAAATAGGAGAAAATAAGGATGTTAGATAATTAGAAGGAAAAATAGGAATTACTAGGAGCATCTGAAGGTATAGAATTTAATACAGAGTGTGACAGTAAGTTAGGAAGATTGAAAAGGAAGAAATAGGAGAAAATAAGGATGTTAGATAATTAGAAGAAGAAAAATAGGAATTACTAGGAGGATCTGAAGGTATAGAATTTAATACAGAGTGTGACAGTAAGTTAGGAAGATTAAAAAGGAAGGAATAGGAGAAAATAAGGATGTTAGATAATTAGAAGAAGAAAAATAGGAATTACTAGGAGGATCTGAAGGTATAGAATTTAATACAGAGTGTGACAGTAAGTTAGGAAGATTAAAAAGGAAGAAATAGAAGAAAATAAGGATGTTAGATAATTAGAAGAAGAAAAATAGGAATTACTAGGAGCATCTGAAGGTATAGAATTTAATACAGAGTGTGACAGTAAGTTAGGAAGATTGAAAAGGAAGAAATAGGAGGAAATAAGGATGTTAGATAATTAGAAGAAGGGAAAGAAAGAATTACGGAGCATCTGAAGGTATAGAATTTAATACAGAGTGTGACAGTAAGTTAGGAAGATTAAAAAGGAAGAAATAGAAGGAAATAAGGATGTTAGATAATTAGAAGAAGGGAAAGAAAGAATTACGGAGCATCTGAAGGTATAGAATTTAATACAGAGTGTGACAGTAAGTTAGGAAGATTGAAAAGGAAAAAAACGATGCCTGTAGAAGGGGAAATTAATTATGTTTAGTAAGAAGAAGGAAAAGATGTGTGTCCTGTCTTTGCTATATGTGAGATGAGGAGGATGGAAATAAAGAAATACTCCAACTGACCAATGTAATTATCCTGAGTAGGCCTAAGCATCGCAGTCCTGATAATTTCATCGCCCCAGCACGCATATTGGACAAGGCTTTCCTAGGAGTTGTGGGCATTTCCAGTAGTAGTTTTATGACCCTGGTGGTAGTTTGACCCTCTGTAGCGTGAACCTAAGCACGCATATTGGACAAGGCTTTCCTAGGAGTTGTGGGCATTTCCAGTAGTAGTTTTATGACCCTGGTGGTAGTTTGACCCTTCCTCTGTAGCGTGAACCCAAGCACATGTATTTGACAAGGCTTTCGTAGGAGTTGTGGGCATTTCCAGTAGTAGTTTTATGACCCTGGTGGTAGTTTGACCCTTCCTCTGTAGCGTGAACCCAAGCACATGTATTTGACAAGGCTTTCGTAAGAGTTGTGGGCATTTCCAGGAGTAGATTTATGACCCTGGTGGTTGTTTGACCCTTCCTCTGTAGCATGAACCCAAGCACATGTATTTGACAAGGCTTTCGTAGGAGTTGTGGGCATTTCCAGGAGTAGTTTTATGACCCTGGTGGTTGTTTGACCCTTCCTCTGTAGCGTGAACCCAAGCACGCATATTGGACAAGGCTTTCCTAGGAGTTGTGGGCATTTCCAGTAGTAGTTGACCCTGGTGGTTGTTTGACCCTTCCTCTGTAGTGTGAACCCAAGCACATGTATTTGACAAGGCTTTCGTAGGAGTTGTGGGCATTTCCAGTAGTAGTTTTATGACCCTGGTGGTAGTTTGACCCTTCCTCTGTAGCGTGAACCCAAGCACATGTATTTGACAAGGCTTTCGTAGGAGTTGTGGGCATTTCCAGGAGTAGTTTTATGACCCTGGTGGTTGTTTGACCCTTCCTCTGTAGCATGAAGCCAAGCACATGTATTTGGCAAGGCTTTCGTAGGAGTTGTGGGCATTTCCAGGAGTATTTTTATGACCCTGGTGGTTGTTTGACCCTTCCTCTGTAGTGTGAAGCCAAGCACATGTATTTGACAAGGCTTTCCTAGGAGTTGTGGGCATTTCCAGTAGTAGTTTAATGACCCTGGTGGTAGTTTGACCCTTCCTCTGTACCGTGAACCTGAAGAAACACTCATTAGAACCCGACTGACCCCCTCTTTAACCTTTAGAAATAGCTGATGGGAGAAATGAAAGTGTCTTATATATACCCAAGACTTCCAAGGCTTGCTGGTTGGGGAGAAATCTCAAGCCACCTGTGACATCAAGATCAAGATCGAGACACATTGTAAACACGACCATGGCTGCCGGCGGAGTCCTGAGGGGCTTTTCAAGGGCTGGATTCAGGCCTCTACAAGCACTTATTTCTCCCAACGTTAGTGCTGAGTGACTCTTTATTAAGCCTCCTTCATGATATTCTAATTAGTATATTGAAACTGGTGATAATAAGGCCATAATGAGGTCACTTCCAGCTGGTCATTCCACCCGGCTCCCGTACGGTTCTGTTATCTATGGGGTGACCTCTGGTGTTATCTATGGGTGGTGTTATTTATCTGTAGTGTTTTATATTGTGTTCTAATGGTTATGGATATTATAGCATCAGTGAGATCTGTTGCAGCTGGTCCCTTCACTCGGTTCGTAATGACAATGACCTATGACATCTATGGGGTGACCTCTAGTGTTATCTATGGGTGGTGTTATTTATCTGTAGTGTTTTATATTGTTTTCTAATGGTTATGGATATTATAGCATCGGTGAGATCTGTTGCAGCTGACCCCTTCACTCGGTTCCTAATGACACTTGATATACTTAGGGTGTCATGAGGTCAAAGGTCATGGTATGGAGTGTGTTGGTGCCCGGCTATTATTTTTGTGTTTAATCCATTGTGTTTATGATTCTACCTTCTCATGACACACTCGCTCTCGACCCTTTCAGTGGCAGGTTGAAGCATTAGTGAGATCCATTCTAGCCAGTCTCAAAATGTCAGTCAGTTTGTGTTTAATCCATTGTGTTCATGATTTTACCTTCTCTCTCTCTCTCTCTCTCTCTCTCTCTCTCTCTCTCTCTCTCTCTCTCTCTCTCTCTCTCTCATCCCTTTCAGCAGCAGGTTATAGCATTAGTCACGTCTGTTCCAACTAGTCTCCTAATGTTGTTCCTTCAGTTTTTTGTTTAATCCATTGTGTTCATGATTTTACCTTCTCTCTCTCTCTCTCTCTCTCTCTCTCTCTCTCTCTCTCTCTCTCTCTCTCTCTCTCTCTCTCTCTCTCTCATCCCTTTCAGCAGCAGGTTATAGCATTAGTCAGGTCTGTTCCAACTAGTCTCCTAATGTTGTTCCTTCAGTTTTTTGTTTAATCCATTGTGTTCATGATTTTACCTTCTCTCTCTCTCTCTCTCTCTCTCTCTCTCTCTCTCTCTCTCTCTCTCTCTCTCTCTCTCTCTCTCTCTCTCATCCCTTTCAGCAGCAGGTTATAGCATTAGAGAGGTCTGTTCCAACTAGTCTCCTAATGTTATCCCTTCAGTTTTTTGTTTAATCCATTGTGTTCATGATTTAACCTTCTCACGACACTCACACTCTCGTCCCGTCAGTATCAGGTTCCCGTGCGGCACCTCAACCTCCTGGAGTACCAGAGCAAGGTGCTGCTGGACAACCACGGCGTGACGGTACAGCGCTTCCGCATCCTGGACTCGGCCAAGGGTGCTGTCGAGGCCTCCAAGGACCTGAGTGAGTTTAGGAAGATATTTAGATAGATAGATAGATAGATAAAACCGTGCCCTAATCTTTTTGAGAAGCAGATTTTGGATATAAAGGATAGAAATATAGATATCTTCAACTTTTGAGAAGCAAAGTTTCCTTAGGTAAAACTTTCTATTTGTCAGTAGTTGAGTATATCCCTTCTCCATATATTTCTCTGTGTTCTGATTTTAACATTGGTAATAAAATAACCTCTCTATTACTTACAACTTGGTGCCCATAGATGCTGCTGAGTACGTTGTGAAGGCCCAAATCCTGGCTGGCGGGCGAGGGAAGGGACACTTTGACAATGGGTTCAAGGGGGGAGTCCACCTCACCAAGGAGTAAGTGGTTCAGCCATTGCCGGGAGATATATAATTGTCACATGTGGGAACTTACCTAAGCTCGGGGGTGGGTGGGAGGGGGGGTGTTGATCTCCATGTTATAATGATTCAAACTTTTCTTTAATGTCACCTAAATGTGTGTGTATCTACCTATTTGTAGTCTACCAGGCCTGAGCTAAGCCAAGTGTGTGTATTTACCTAGTTGTGTGTGTGTGTGTGTGTGTTGCAGGTGTGAGGAGGTGGCATCGCTAGTGGAGAAGATGGTTGGGCATCGCCTGGTCACCAAACAGACCCCCAAGGAGGGCATTGTGGTCAACAAGGTGATGGTTGCGGAGTCGGTGGACATCCTCAGGGAGACCTACTTCTGTATCCTCATGGACAGGCAAGGCATAGGGACACCCATTCACCCTCCTCTGTCTGTATTTACTATTGTTTTAATTATCATCAGTAGATCTAGGGACAGCCTGCCATCTTCCTTTAGCAGTGTTTATTATTACCAGTGTTTCTCTAAGGGTGGTGCAGATGTAGCTAACAGATATGGAGTAGAGGACCTGGAAACAGTGCTCAGAAGGTAAAGACTCTGATGGTTTGAACATGTAAAGAGAGCAGGGGAGGACACAGTGCTGGGAGTTTTAGTAGAGGACCTGGAAACAGTGCTCAGAAGGTAAAGACTCTGATGGTTTGAACATGTAAAGAGAGCAGGGGAGGACACAGTGCTGGGAGTTCTTGGAGAGATTGGAGGTAGAAGGAAGGAGACCAGTTGGTAGACCTAGGAAAACGTGGAGAAGGTGTCTACAGGAAGCTCGTGTAGAAAGTCTTGCCCCATCAACACAGTATAAATATTTTCCCCTCCTTTCCTTTACCACAGGGAGCATAATAGACCAAGTGCAGGAGATGAAAGACTGGGCATACTGATTAACTCTTGCATTAGGAAGTTAAGACAGCATGAGGATGAGCTCGAGTAATAAGTTTTTCTGATATTTTTTCCTTATTGCCGCAGAGAGCACAACGGACCGGTGCTCATTGCCAGCCCCGACGGAGGTATGGACATCGAGGAGGTGGCTGCCAAGACCCCAGACCGCCTCCTGACACTCCCCATCGACATCACTGAAGGGCTAACAGACGACAAGGCGGGCAAGGTGGCGGACTTCCTCAAATTTGAAGGGGCGCTCAGGGAGAAGGTGAGGGAGCGGACAGACACAAGACTACTTAAGCTTATTCCTTGGTTGTCCAGCTTACTAATGCAGGAGTTGACCAACATCATTCCTTCATCCCTTTGGCTGGTAATCTCTAGAACTCATGACTCTCCATCCTATGACTGAACCATTGAGAACTTTCCTAACTACCATCAACTCATTCTTGTTATTTATTACTCTTAGGATGAATGGAGACAGTTAACAATGCTCCTTCCTATGACGAGTTTCAAAGGGGGACTAAACCTTGAAGGACTTTACATTTTTCTTCATTGAATTGTAGCAGCCACTTTTTGCTCCATTCCTGCGGCTTGGTGAGGTCTTTTTGTAGGAAATCCGCAGTCAAGTGGTTAACAGTCTACTCCACTCTGCAGTGTGTGAAGGAGGTTAAGAATATCTGGGGCATGTTCCTGGCCGTGGACGCTACACAGATAGAGATCAACCCCCTCATTGAGACGCCGCAGGGCCAGGTGGTCGCCGTGGATGCCAAGATACAGTTTGACGACAATGCTGAGTTCAGGTGAGTGGCCCAGGCTTGGTGGGCTTGTCTGGGGCGTGTCACGACGTGTGTGGGAGCCTGTACTCACCTACCAGACCAACTAGCACTCAATAACTAGTCTAATTAGTACTCACCAGTTATTCCAATTGATACTTGTAACAGGAAAAGATTGAGGCAAGACTAAGAATCTTGACCAAGTTAGAATATGTTGCTATGGTGATAATGCTAATAATAATGACAGAGGTATCAGTAGTAATAATAAGTACAATGGCCCGTGCAGGCAGAAGGACATCTTTGGGCTTGAGGACTTCAGCGAGAGTGACCCGCGTGAGGTGGACGCTGCCAGCCACAACCTGACCTACATCGGCATGGACGGAAACATTGGCTGTCTGGGTGAGTGGCCTTCTGTCTCTGAGTCATGGCTGTCACTGTGGGGTCGGCAATGAATAGCAAGTGAAAAAATATATGACTGATGGCTTTTGTTGAGGTGTTGGCAATTATAAGCAGGTAAAGAAAAGTAAACCTTTCCCTGCAGTGAATGGCGCAGGGCTGGCCATGGCCACCATGGACATCATCAAGCTGCACGGCGGCTCCCCGGCCAACTTCCTGGACCTGGGCGGTGGCGTGCAGGAGCACCAGGTGGAGCACGCCCTCAGGATCCTCACCTCAGGTACTACCCGGCACCTAGCACTGCCTGGCACCTTCCAGCACTGTGGTCAAGAAGTGTAACACTCAAACTTTCTCTTCCCCTCCTCAGACAAGTCGGTGAAAGCCATCTTCATCAACATCTTCGGAGGCATCGTTAACACGGCCACCATCGCCTCGGGCCTCGTCAATGTGTTCAAGACGGCAAGGATTGACGTGCCCCTGGTGGTGAGGCTACAAGGTGAGAGAGAGAGAGAGAACATCAGCAATAGCAAAGGGTTAAAGGGATGTTGAAAGGCAAAATTTAAGGGTACATACAAGGAGATACTCTGCAAACTCTTACCAGGTACCTACTCTTATACACTAACACAAAATCCCTCTCTCGGCAGGAACCAACGTCGACGAGGCCAAGCGCATCCTGGCTGAGTCCGGCTGCCCCATTCAGACAGCGAGCGACCTGGACGAGGGCGCGAAGAAGGCTGTGGCGGCCATCAGCTAAGGCACCCCAGCTTAGGCCCTTCCTCGACACCTCAAGAACTGCCGAGCGTACAAATCCAAGGTGACCGAAACCCCATAGCTGTTTTTACTGAGGTTTACGAATGAAGATAGACGCAGAACAGGACGATTAAATAGAGAATAAGAATAAGGAAGATATATAAGGGAAGAATGATGATGTAAGGAGTGAATTAAGAAGTCAGCAGGTTGTTTCAGGGGAAGCTGTTTTATGTATGTGAATCAGGGTTTGGGTCACCTTGAAATCATAGTAGCTTCCATCTTTCGACAAGGTGGTGTTTAGTGACTTATCTTGCCTCCACTTGGCCGCTGCATCTTTTATTCAACCAGTAATAAGTTTGTTTTTATTTCCGAAAGCTCAAAAAGTATCGTGCAAGGCAATACATAGAAAGATCAAATATGTGTTCTCGGTTCATCCTCGTCAAATGGGTGTTTCTAAGTGAGTATTTCAATGTTCTCTCCTCCACTAAGCAGCTGCGTCTTTTATTCAACCAGTAATGCCTTTGTTTTTATTTCTAGAAGCTCAAAAAGTAATGTAAAAGTTAATATGTAGAAAGATCAATGCTGTGTTCTCGGTTCATCCTCGTCAAATGGGTGTTTTCAAGGGAGTATTTCAATGTTCTCGCCTTCACTAAGCAGCTGCGTCTTTTATTCAACCAGTAATTCCTTTGTTTTTATTTCTAGAAGCTCAAAAAGTAATGTAAAAGCTAATATGTAGAAAGATCAATGCTGTGTTCTCTGTTCATCTTCGTCAAATGGGTGTTTTCAAGTGAGTGTCGAGCGTTCTTGGTTGTTCTCAGTGAGTGCGAGAGTTAAGTTAAGTGTGGCAGACATAGGCGTACGGATCCCTTCTCATCTGGGGCGGCTGAAAAATGTTTTGCCTGTAAGTTCAAGTGTTACGTAAAGCCTAAAATATCAAATTGAACTGAGTAATGAGTATGTATGGGCTGTACTTTTAATGTAATACTAAGCACATAATAGCTGTTACTCAAACCTATCACTCAAGGGCTAGATATGACTCATGAGCCGCCAGTTCGATAGTCCTGCCAGGCTGCTGCGATGGCTACTCTGCTTGAAAAATCTGTCTGCCCATCCCTCGGCTTGTACCCCTCAAGGTGCCTTCTGCGTCCTAACACTGGTGGCTTGGGGCTGCTTGGTCTGGCTATGAGGGGAACAAGAGTGCTTATAAAGAGGCCTTAACTAATGTATGAATCTTTTAAGTAAGATAACCAGGCATGTGGAGCTTGAAGAGATGTGTTAACCATTGATTGAACCTCGTGTTGAAATCATTGAGAAAACACATTGTCAGCTTAAAGAGTCATAAAAGGGAGTATGTTGCAGGGGGTAGCTATGGATTTGGGGCCTTAACTAATGTGTCAGAGCTTCAAGAGACCTGTTAACCATTGATTGAACCTCCTCTTGCTAGCTTAAGGTCATGAAATCATTGAGAACACACATTGTCAGCTTAAAGAGTCATAGAAGGGAGTATGTTGCAGGGGGTAGCTATGGATCTGGGGCCTTAACTAATGTGTCAGAGCTTCAAGAGAACTGTTAACCATTGATTGAACTTCCTCTTGCTTGCTTAAGGTCATGAAATCATTGAGAACACACATTGTCAGCTTAAAGAGTCATAGAAGGGTGTATGTTGCAGGGGGTAGCTATGGGTTTGGGGCCAACTAATGTGTCAGAGCTTCAAGAGACCTGTTAACCATTGATTGAACTTCCTCTTGCTAGCTTAAGGTCATGAAATCATTGAGAAAACACATTGTCAGCTTAAAGAGTCTTAGAAAGTGTGTGTGAAAATGTTTAAAAATAGACCTTTGTGAGAGGAGTTCAGTCAACCAAACCAGTCCAGCTTCATGTATCCAGTGTTCAATTATTTTTTATATAATTCCTGTTTGTTAAGTCTGTATTATAACTCCCAGATGACTTAGTGGGCACTGAAATGTTGAAAAATAGACCATTGTGAGTGTGTTCAGACAGCCTTCCACATCAGCCCAGCTTCCTGTATCCAAATTTTTTATATAATTCATGTTTTGTAGGTCTATATAATTCTTCCCAGATGACTTAGTGGGCACCAAAATGTTCAGACAGCCTACCACATCAGTCTGGCTTCCTGTATCCAAATCTTTATATAATTCATGTTTTGTAGGTCTATATAATTATTTCCAGATGACTTAGTGGGCTCCGTAATGTTAAAAAATAGACCATTGTGAGTGTGTTCAGACAGCCTACCACATCAGTCTGGCTTCCTGTATCCAAATTTTTTATATAATTCCTGTTTTGTAGGTCTATATAATTCTTCCCAGATGACTTAGTGGGCACCAAAATGTTTAAAAATAGACCATTGCGAGTGTGTTCAGACAGCCTACCACATCAGCCCAGCTTCCTATATCCAAATCTTTATATAATTTCTGTTTTGTAGGTCTATATAATTATTTCCAGATGACTTAGTGGGCACCAAAATGTTTAAAAATAGACCATTGTGAGTGTGTTCAGACAGCCTACCACATCAGTCTGGCTTCCTGTATCTAATGTTTTGTAGGTCTATATAATTACTTCCAGATGACTTAGTGGGCTCCGTAATGTTAAAAAAACTAGTGTTAATTCAGACAGCCTACCAAACCAGCCCAGCATCCTGTATCCAAATCTTTATATAATTCCTCTTTGTTAATTATGTCTATGTTCTTCTATAAAACCTGAATGGTGCATAATTTCCCTTAGTGCAATTTTGTTATTCGTTATTCATTCCAGTTTTTATTGTTGATGAGGAAGGATCGAGTGAGTGTCTCCATCGGTCCTTGTTAATATAATAAATATATTTAATGTACGCGCTACCGTCCCAGTCATTCCTTAATAGTGATGGGGTCTGGAGGGCTCGGGGTCACTTGTTTAATGATTTATTTAGTATTTATCGACTTCTTTATTTTTTTGTCATTTTTTTGCCATTTTTTTCCTTTTCTTCTTTTTCTCCACTTCTGTTCTTCACTCCGTATATTATTCTCCATTTATCTTTATTTATTATTTATCATAAACTCGAGAGAGAGAGAGAGAGAGAGAGAGAGATGCATACAGACAGACAGACAGACAGACAGACAGAGAGAGAGACATACAAACAGACAGACAGAGACAAAGAAAGAAAGACCAGCCATGCAAAATAGTGTTATGTCATGCGTATATTCATAGTTATAAAAGAGAGAGAGTTGCCAGATTGTCGTACTCAGCATCATATATACCAATTTCAAACCAAAAAACATCACCTAGGACCCAATAACTGCCTTCATTTATAGTTATCGTTAAAATCGTTAATTCCTAATGGTTCTTGGCAATACTTAAGGCTCAGAGACCGGAAAATATGATGCCGAGTACGATATCTGGCAACAGGGAGGGGAAGGTGAGATCAACAAAATGCCGAAAAGGTTGGACACATCACCATGACTTGACCAGCTGACTGACACATGATACAGCTCCTTGAGGCCGGATTTTTGCTTTAGAACTGTTCCGATAAGATTATAGAACATTTTCCAGACCACACCTTCCAGTTTGTGATTATTAGACTGGAAAATGAGACTCCAGGCCCGTGAGATTTAGGTGATGGACGATATAGGAATACATCAAAATACTGCATAATAAACGATAATAGTCGATCCCATAACGAAATTAATGATTAAAACCTCATTTAATCAGGTAATTAAGTTAAGGGAGTCTAGAAATGGCTTTATAAGGAGTATGGCTTCCAGGATTTGTACCTTGGAACACCTCGAATATCGCATACTAAGCAATAATAGTCGCTCCCATAACGAATTAACGATAA
>NC_066567.1:130000-132500 GCF_024679095.1 Eriocheir sinensis | reverse complement strand
GACGGACTAGAAGGTGTACCATTGATATTCTGAGTCCTGGCCTTTCCTTAAACCTGGAATCGAGACACTTAGATTCCAAGCCCTTCCCTCATCTTAAAACCTCTTTAACATGCATTTCAACCCCCTTTTCCTTCCCTCCTCAGGTTCGGCAACAGGATCTTCGGGCCCACCTGGAATCGGGACAACATCGCGTCCGTCCTGATCTCTTTCAAGGAGCCGTTCGGAACACAGGGTCGCGGCGGCTACTTCGACAGCTTCGGCATCATCAGGGACGTCATGCAGAACCACCTCCTGCAGATCCTGTGTCTCTTCGCCATGGAAAAGCCGTGCTCCACCGCGGCCGACGACATACGAGACGAGAAGGTAGAGTTTTGTTGTTATTTGACACGATACGAAGCAACTTAGGAGCAAATTCACCACAAAACAAAAGAATATCAGAGTTTACGTAGTTAGTTGAGAGAGAGAGAGAGAGAGAGAGAGAGAGAGAGAGAGAGAGAGAGAGGGTGGGGGAGGTCTTTTGAAGGTCATTAGATGTGTGTGTGTGTGTGTGTAATGTGTGTGTGTGTGTGTGTGTGTGTGTGTGTGTGTGTGTGTGTTTCGAAATAGCACGCAGAGAAGTTGAAAAGAGAAAATACTGACCAATGACCAAGAGAGAGAGAGAGAGAGAGAGAGAGTTTCACCTTTCCAGCATTCCACGACTTGCTCACTAGATCCAACCCTGTCTAGTGGTCAGTCTCTGTCTCTCTCTCTCTCTCTCTCTCTCTCTCTCCTTGGTTATATTGTCACGTTCTCATCTTCGTTTGCAGAGAGAGAGAGAGAGAGAGAGAGAGAGAGAGATTTCGAGAGAGAGAGAATTTACCTCTCTCTCTCTCTCTCTCTCTCTCTCTCTCTCTCTCTCTCTCTCTCTCTCTCTCTCTCTCTCTCTCAAGGAAAAAGAAATTCGACCATGAATGTTTTTTTTTCTTTATTTTTTATGATCATTTTTTATTTATTTTTATTATTTTCTTCCTCGTGTTGTTATGGTAAGGTAAGCAGTGACTCATTATCTCTCTCTCTCTCTCTCTCTCTCTCTCTCTCTCTCTCTCTCTCTCTCTCTCTCTCGTATTGGTACCAGAACCTATACGTAACTCATTTATAACTCCTTTGCTACTGAAGAACTTATTGGTACCATAACCCATACGAACTCTACAGGTCTTTTACTATTACATAAGTTATCGGTACCAGAACCCACACGTAAACTCTATTGAAGAATTTATTGGTACTTGAACCCATACGAACTCGACAGGTCTTTTACTATTACACATAAGTTATCGGTACCAGAACCCACACGTAAACTATTGAAGAACTTACTGGTACCAGAACCCATACGAAATCACTCCTGAAGAACGTATTGGTACCGGAACCGATATACACTCTATCAAGCCTCTCGTGTAAGTTGCGGGAATTTTCATGGACTTCTGTGATGCTGGTGACGGTTTACACGGCTTCTGGGTCTTGAGCGGGAAAAAAAACACCCATGGAAACCCGGCTAATCTTGTCTATGGCCTTAGGAAACAGCCTCGTGGAAGTTGCTGGGATTTTCATGGACTTTTGTAATGCTGGTGACAGTTTTCCCAGACCTCAGCATCGTGAACGGGAAAACACCCTTGAAAACCCGGTTAATCTTCTCCGTGGTCCTGGGAAAGAGTTTTAATGGGCGTCTGTGATACGTTTATGATCCTTAACCTCAGGGTGGAAAAAAATCATGATTTTTTAATAAAAAAAAAATCGATTTATTTGATTTAAATCGGATTTTTTATTGAAATCGATTTTTTTTGATTGATTTTTTTTATTTTTTGCATTAACCCTTGTTTGTTTCCATTGATTATTCGTTTCAGTCTTGTGAGGCCATTTTCTTGTTTTAAACTTGGCCTGTGTTAAATGAAACCAAAGCTTTCTGGTAAGAGATGGCAACGATTCACTGGTGCTGACCTGCTACAGGACCAGTACAGGATCACTGCAGGACAAGTAGACTTGATACTTTTCCTCTACAACTGCTTCACATGTTCTTCCTTCCTTATATATATATATATATATATATATATATATATATATATATATATATATATATATATATATATATATATATATATATATATATATATATATATATATATATATGATTTCAATCATTGGTTATTTTACTTTTGATAAAACACTTCAATTATTTTAAATACATTATATTTAATTTTGATATAAATCATGATTTTTTTTACTCTGATTTAAACCGATTTAAATCACTTGATTTAAATCATTTGAGTTAAATCAAAACAACCCTGCTTAACCTAACCCCCTTCCATTTTCCACCCAGGTCAAAGCGCTGAAATCCATGGACGAGGTGTCAGGTCAATCCCTCAATCTGACCCCTTCCCTCTTTTTCCTCAGGTCAAAGTGCTGAAATCCATGGACGTGGTAGGGATGGAGGACGTGGTGTTAGGTCAGTACATGGGCAATCCAGACG
>NC_066567.1:120000-127500 GCF_024679095.1 Eriocheir sinensis | reverse complement strand
GGAAGGCCGAGGTGCGCATTCAGTACCGTGACGTGCCTGGCGATATCTTCCACGGACAGACGAAGAGGAACGAACTGGTGATCCGCGTCCAGCCCGGCGAGGCCATCTACTGCAAGGTGAGAGAGAGAGAGATTTACATAGACCACACAGACCCTAGACCTAGAGAGAGAGAGAGAGAGAGGGAGGGGGGGCTGTTAGAATCGCATAGAACGGAAAAAAATGTAGAAAAGGAGGAGAGAGAATGAGAACAGGAGAAAGAGAGAGAGATTTACGTAGATTTAGAGAGAGAGAGAGAGAGAGAGAGAGAGAGAGAGAGAGAGAGAGAGAGAGAGAGAGAGAGAGAGAGAGAGAGAGAGAGAGAGTTGTTAGAATCGCATTGAACGAAAAAGATTGAAGAAAAAAAGAGAGAGAGAGAGAGAGAGAGAGAGAGAGAGAGAGAGAGAGAGAGAGAGAGAGAGAGAGAGAGAGAGAGAGAGAGAGAGAGAGAGAGAGAGAGAGAGAGAGAGAGAGAGAGAGAGAGAGAGAGAGAGAGAGAGAGAGAGAGAGAGAGACCCCAGGAATGTCGTTCGGGCTTGAGGAGACGGAGCTTGACCTGACCTACGGGGATCGCTATCGGGGGGCCAAGCTTCCTGACGCTTACGAGAGACTCATCCTAGACGTGTTCTGCGGCTCTCAGATGCACTTCGTCAGGTGAGGGAGAGAGAGAGAGAGGAGAGAGAGAGAGAGAGAGAGAGAGAGAGAGAGAGGAGGAGGAGAGAGAGAGAGAGAGAGAGAGAGAGAGAGAGAGAGAGAGAGAGAGAGAGAGAGAGAGAGAGAGAGAGAGAGAGAGAGGAGAGAGAGAGAGAGAGAGAGAGAGAGAGAGAGAGAGAGAGAGAGAGAGAGAGAGAGAGAGAGAGAGAGAGAGAGAGAGAGAGAGAGAGAGAGAGAGAGAGAGAGAGGAGAGAGAGAGAGAGAGAGAGAGAGAGGAGAGAGAGAGAGGAGGAGAGAGAGAGAGAGAGAGAGAGAGAGAGAGAGAGAGAGAGAGAGAGAGAGAGAGAGAGAGAGAGAGAGAGAGAGAGAGAGAGAGAGAGAGAGAGAGAGAGAGAGAGAGAGAGAGAGAGAGAGAGAGAGAGAGAGAGAGAGAGAGAGAGAGACCCACACACAGATAGAGATACTGTACTGTTATAAATTCCCACAACCCCCCATTACACCCCCCTCTGTAACCTCACCCCCCCCCTCAATCAACAGGAGCGACGAGCTTGCCGAGGCGTGGCGAATCTTCACTCCGCTCCTTCATCACATCGAGCAGAAGAAACCGATGCCAATCCCTTACACGTACGGCTCCCGCGGCCCACGGGAGGCGGACAAGAAATTGGCGGATAACAACTTTGTCTACTACGGCTCTTACAAGTGGACCAAGCCAAGCCAGCTGTAGAGAGAGGGAGAGAAGGGGGTGCGAGAGGGGTGTGTCGATGTCTATACTGTGGCTTGTACGAGTTTAGGACAGGGCTGTGTGTCTGTCTAATATGTGAATGGTTTTGTCTATGGCATCTACAAGTGGACCAAACCAAGCCAGCTGTAGAGAGAGAGAGAAGGGACATGTGCTGTGTGTCTGTCTAATATCTACAAGTGGACCAAACCAAGCCAGCTGTAGAGAGAGAGGGAGAAGGGGGTGCGAGAGGGGTGTGTCGATGTCTATACTGTGGCTTGTATGAGTTTAGGACAGGGCTGTGTGTCTGTCTAATATGTGAACGGTTTTGTCTATGGCTTTTATGAGTGGACCAAACCAAGCCAGCTGTAAAGGGGAAGGGAGAGGGACTTCAGTGGCCTGTTTCCTTGTTCACTAAAGTTTGTGTCAGTATAGGATAGGAGAGCTGTGTAGGGTGGGAGAGAGAGGACATGAAGGGGCTGTTTGAAATGGGTGAGGGACAGAGGAAGAGAGAAAGAGGCAGAAGGATAGGAACTAGAAATGATATAGAGATAGAAAGAGAGTGAGAGACAGAGAGGGGAACAGACAGAGAGAACAAGAGACAGAAAAGAGAGAGAGAGAGAGAGAGAGAGAGACAGACAGAGAAAGAGAAGGAGTTTAAGGTTAAGTAGAGTTGAAAAAGAGACAGAGAGAGACAGACAAGGAGACAGAAGAAGAGGGAGAGAGACAGAGACAGACAGAAAGAGAAGGAGTTTAAGGTTAAGTAGAGTTGAAAAAGAGACAGAGAGAGACAGACAAGGAGACAGAAGAAGAGGGAGAGAGACAGAGACAGAGAGAGAAAGAGAAGGAGTTTGAGGTTAAGTAGAGTTGAAAAAGAGACAGAGAGAGACAGACAAGGAGACAGAAGAAGAGAGAGAGAGAGACAGAGACAGACAGAGAAAGAGAGAGAGAAGGAAATTAAGTTTATGTAGGGTTGAAAAAGAGACAGACAGGTTAAGCTTGAGGTTTGAGGTTGAGGTTGAGGTTGCTTAGGCCTAAAAAAAATAGACTAGACAAGCTCACTGTGATACAAGAACAACAACAACAACAACAACAGAATAAAGAACTATTTTCGTAATGGACTCACTGCTAGACATAGGAACACAAACAAACGAACACACAAACGTAACCTAACATTCCAGTGCACAATTTAATTTTGTTTTTTATTTAACTTATTTTTTGATCCTCTGAAGGGGAGAAGGAGGAGGAGGAGGAGGAGAATTAGAAGGAAGAGGAGGAGGAGGCACTAGTGTATTTTTTTCCCCTTCTGATGGATAGATTACGAACACACTATTGTATTTTAATGTATTTTATTTTGCTCCTCTGAAGGGGAGTTTACGAACACACTATTGTATTTTAATGTATTTTATTTTGCTCCTCTGAAGGGGAGTTTAAGAAAGCACTATTGTATTTTAATGTATTTTCGTTCCTCTTCTGAAGGGGAGGTTAAGGATACAGTATTTTATTTCTTGTATCTCCTATGAAGGGGGAATTATGGACGCAATAATGTAGTATTGTATTCCTTATCTCTTCCAGAGGGGGAGTTAAAGGCTATTGTATTTCCATTCCTCTTATGAAGGGGGTTTTAAGCACATGGTATTGTATTTCCTTCTCTTTTCTGGGCACTCGATTGTATCTTTTCCTCCTCTGAATGTAGGAAATTTAGGACCACAAGTTATCCAGTTCATGCCCAGTGCTGTCATCCATCTCAGACCCACACAGTATCTTAGGTCCATATTTTTGAGGTCTTGGGATCCCATTACTGTTTCCCAAGGCTACAGGGGAGATTAACCGGGTTCTCATGGCTGTTTTTCCCGGTCAGAGTGCAGAAGTCGTGTAAAAGAAGGAGGAGGAGGAGGAGGAAGAGAACACTGTCATTCCTTTATACAATTACTCAGTTATTTTTCACGCTCTGGACGTCTTAGTAACTGCAAGTGTGTGTGGACAGGTGGACATTCCCTTAACTCACCAAATCCAGATAACCACTGAGGCCTTGAGTGGTGCTGGTGACCTAAGATGTGGGGTCCTTAATCATTCACGACACATTCCAGATAATTAGTGAGGTCCTGGTGCACTAATTCACATCCAGAGTCATGTATAGCTCTATGGATGTCACTGGAAGATCTTCATTTCCATTCCCTTCATTCCTTTTTTTAGTGGCACAGATGCAGGGAGGACAGAGGAGGAGGAGGAGAAGAAGAGGAGGATTAGAAGAAAAGGAAGAGGAGGAGGGAGGAAAGAGAGAAGGAGGGAAAGAGGAGAGGGTCATTTTGTGTCTAAAGCACTTGAAGCCTCAGAGAACTTGGCCCCCTCATGGTCTGTCCTGCCGGCTGTCCTGTGTTATATATAAGGTAATTTGTATCTTCTTCTCCAGAGTGCAAGTTTCTATGTTCGTATTTGCTCTGAAGTCGAGTGTCACAGTGTATATGTAATCTTATTTGCGCTATATTGAAACCGGGTTGGCGAGATCATTTTAGTGTCCTTTCCTCTCATATCTTATTTATAGCGGACATATGAGAGGAAGGAGCAGGTGTTGAGACCGTATGGCGCAGCGGAGAACCAACAATGATCTCGCTAATTTGGTTTCAATATAGTTTACTACTTGACTTGTATCTCTTGTTGCTCTGAGTGTGAGAGAGAGAGAGAGGTTACTACATGTATAATCATTAAGTTATTCCCGAGGTTAAGAGTTGGCGGTCCTCTGAGTCTGAGCAACACAATACATGCATGAATCAAGTTGTTCCCTGTTTCCATCCACCAACGCTGCCCTGAAAGTGTCATTGGTAGCAGAAGTTATTCCCAAGGTTGATAATTCGCGGTCCTCTAACTCTGAGCAACACAATACATGCATGAGTCAAGTTGTTCCCTGTTTCCACTCACCAACGCTGCCCTCAAAGTCGTCATTGCCAGCATATCGTTTTGTCACGCGGGAAAAGCGAACTGTTAAACCATCCATCAACGAGCTAGTTCAGTTTCCTCAGTTGTGTCATGGAACCAGAAATCCTTGAAAATTGTCACCGAGTCCTGGAAGCTGTCATCGCAAGCACATCATTTAGTAGTAGCGAAAAGATAATCACAAAACCTGTTACGTTGTTGAAGCGGAATACCTTGAAAGCTGTCCTGGAAATCCCTCAAGTACAACCCGCAATCGTGTCCACTACCTGAGAGCTGTTTTTTTTATGCAGTTACTGGGGTAGAAGAGACGTAATAATATGCCCTCAAAGTTATCATTCTAAGTCCTGGAAGTTACTGCAAGCATATCATTTTGTCATACGGGAAAAGAGAATCACAAAGCCAGCCATGAACGAGGTATTTCAGTTGCTCAGTGGCGTTGGTGAAGCAGAATTCGATGTCTTCCGGAACCGGTGTGGCTGGGCGAGCGGGAGAGGGGTCATACCACTCGCAGCCTCGGCCTCCTCAACACATCCACCGCCACACCGTCACCCTCGTTCCTGTAGAAGCCGTGGCCGCTGTGACTCTGCCCTGCGTCTGCCAGCATGGAGAGGACGCCGCCGTAGGAGTTCCCGGCCGTGCCCTGCCCTCTACGGCGCATCGGCCAGGCTGTGCGCTGTAGGAGGCGGCGTGTTGGACCTGGTGGCGGCTGTGTGGTGTGTCGGGCGTTCCATGTCTCACCACAGGACGCTTACAGGAGGAGGAGGAGATGCCAGTCTTCAGTGTTACGGCAAGTACTCGTGTGTTGAATGTTTAGTAGGAGTAAAATGATTTGTGGAATAAGGAACCTTGGATAGAAGAACTCGTACGTAGTAATATCCGCCTCTTATCTTTTTTCCAGCCGTGGTCGTGTCCTTGGTGGTGGGCTGAGACGAACACGGAGCTTCAATTGGCTGGCTGCGCGCTTCTGTGGCCTCGGTAACCTCCGTCATCCCCCCTGAGCCGCCGTACTTCTACAGGTAATGACCCATCGTGTGAAAACCCTTGATCTGGTTTTTATTTGTGCAATATATAGTTAATTTCCTGTTTGTGTCGGGTTGGTATAGGCCTAGTTCAGTACGCACTATAAATGATCTAGGTATTCCTGTACGTGCAATAGCGTTGTTTAGTGACAGTGTTGGGACTTCACGTATACACATAACTGATGGTGCTACGTGTTCCTTCCAGACTTGGCTGACCGTGGACTCCTGCCGGACTTCAAACTCCTCCACGCGGGGCGGCGCTACTGACGACCCACCACGGCCCAGTCAGCGCCTCGTGGAGGTCGCCGCCCCGAGTAGCTGCACGACCTGGTCCCTGTCATACCTTGGTGGACACGGGATGAGTTTGGGCTGAAGGCTTCTCGGGGCGACGACTCCACGAGGTGCTGAGGGCCGTGGTGGGCTAGCGGGAGTGGGCGACGTGACCAGGCGCCCGCAGAGACGAAAGGAACAGGAGTGGAGCAGACTAGGACACTATGGGACACGTTGCTATTGTATATGTTTAATAAAAGAAAGCATATGATGTCACCCTGTTTATTTTCTCTAATATATACATAATTCTCTTCTCTGCGCCTAAACTACTACAGCATCTCTCTATTTACACCCCCACAACACCATATATACTACTCTAAGCGGTCCGTGCAACCAGTTCACGAGTCCTCCCTAGCGCGGTACCTCGCCTGCCCTGTTGAACTACGCCGGGCGGGGAAGTCCACACGGCGTCGGGGTTCAATTCAGCCTCACCCAGACACGAGTGAGAAGACCCTTAGCAATCACTCAAAGCCAAGTAGTTCTGAGGGATGCTGGGACCGGTCTTCATCACTCGGGCGTCTGGATGAGGCGGACTCGCACCCCGACGCTGTGTGACTCCCCGCCCGGCGCAGCTCACGGCGGGACAGACAGGGCACCGCTCCGGCCTCGGCGTCACGTCTTCTCAGCAGTCTGGAGGCGCTCACGTCAATCTGGGAACATGGCAAGCGTTATTGACTTGAAAATGACACCTACACACAATAAATTCAAACATCCGACACTATATATGGAAAAGGATTTGAGTATATGACATTGTTGAAGTCTGCTAGTTAGAATACGGGTTTGACTTGATAAATGACTACTTTTTGAATAATGAAATTTCTTGATACTGGAATACCCTCATCCCAGAAGGAAATTAACTTGAAACAACAAACATGATAAGGAGTTTCCATACGATGCGTCACTAAACAACGGTACTACACATAACGGGAATGTCTAAATTGTGATAGTGCGTAAAGAACTCTAAAATTACTTCGCTATATTACGATACCAACAGGAGATTAGCAATATCGCACAAACAAAAACACAGATCAGGGGTTATCACACGATGGGTCATTTACCTGTAGAAGAAAGGCAGCTTAGGAGAGGTCACAGAGGCCACAGGAGCACGCAGTCAGGCAGTCGAGGCCCAGCGTGGTCAGCTCAGCGCACCTCCAAGAACACGGGCGAGGCTGAAAACAAGATGCGGATATTACCATGCAAGGGGAGCTCTTAAAAACAAGCATATATCAGCGTTACCATATTTCTGCAGTAGATGAATTAAGATGACTACGAACAAGGTTAAGTTTTCCCCGTATACTCGCCCAGTCGTTACAGTAAGGCAGCAGTTATCTGACGTTCGCATTTCCTCACAAAATCTTTTAACTTCTACTTGACACAACGAGAACTTTCCACTCGTTCAAGTCATCACACTATGGTAATTTCAACCCTACGTTCCTTATCCTTCACAAATCTTTGAAGGACAGACGAGAAAATAGTGAAAAAAATGGGGAAAAACGGAAGTAGGGAAATTAAATAAAAGAGGGAATAGGGAAACGGAGAGGTAATGCAAAGGAAAGAAAATAGAGGAACATGATACGAGGAAATAAAACAGGAAAAAAGGGAAAAAAAATAACATCCTTTGCCGATTAACACCTGACACAACGAGAACTTGCCACTCGTTCAAGTTATTACGCTATGGCAGTTATACCCTACGTTCCTAATTCCTCACAAATCTTTCTTACTAAACACATAACACACAAGTACTTGCCGTGACACTGAAGACTGGCCGCTGCTCCTCCTGTAAAGCGTCCTGTGGTGAGACACGGAACG
>NC_066567.1:102500-115000 GCF_024679095.1 Eriocheir sinensis | reverse complement strand
CTGAGGCTGTTTCTGCAAGGGTGGAGCTCACTTCTGAAGGGACAAAAGACGTACACAACTTAAAACACGTACACACACACGCACATGAACGGATAGGGAGCTTGAGAGGGCTAACAAAAACGTACATAACTTAAAACACATACACAAACACACGCATGCACATGCACGCACACAGGGAGCTTGAGAGGGGGAGCATGTCAATCAGAAACGTACATAACTCAAAGCTACACGCACATACACGTACACAGGGGCTAAAATTGGTGCACATGAGCTAAAAAAAAAAACTTAAAATCGCGCAGAAAAAATTGTCACATGAAAAATTTGATGCTGAAGGAAATTAATGTAGAGAATTAAACGACGTTAACTTAAGGGTCAAATGCATTAAAACAAACAAACAAACAAACAAACACACAGTGGTAATATGACACTAATGGATTGGTTAAGTTAGTCATAGAGATGCAGAACACACAAACGCACGCACAAACAGTAACTTGAGGAACTGAGTAAGGGACACACACACACACACACACACACACACACATTAATTTCTTTCCTCTCTCTCTTTTCCTCTCTTTCTTTCTCTCTCTCATCCACTTTCTCCCTCACTCATCCACTCATCCACTCATCCACTCACCCGCTGGAGTTGTCGTCATCCGAGTAATCCACTTCGGGGTTGGCAGGTGGGCGGTGACTTCCCGTTCCACTTTCGTTGCTGAATCCACTATCATCGCTGGAGTGGAAGGAGCAGCTGCCACTCCCTCTCTTGTGGAGGCGGGAGACATGGGACGAGGAGGAGGTGGAGGAGGAGGTGCAGGAGGTGGATGCTGGCGTCGTGTAGGAGCGAGTCGACGTTGAAAGTGGAGGACCAGGGTTCGAAATCGTGATCGCAGTGGAGGAGGAGGAGGTGGAGGAAGTGGAGGGTTTGTGGGTACCGTGGAAACTTGGGGACTTCTTCAACGTCGGGGCGGGAACTTTTGGCTGGTGTTGGTGGTAGTGGTGTTGAGGGTGCTGATGGTGGTTGAAGAGGACGGTGTTGTTGGTGGTGGTGGAGGAGGAGGAGGAGGCGGAGCGGAGGGTGTCCAAGGAGGAGGAGGAGACTAGGTGTTGTGGCGGTGGTGGTTGGGAAGTGGAGGTAGAACGAAGATAGGACTGGTGGTGGAGTTGTTGTTGTTGGTGGAGTTGAGCTGGTGGTGGAAGGGCCGCGGCAGAAGTGGAGGTGGAACTGGCATGGGTGGTGGAGGTGGTGGGACTTGCGGCTCGGAACTGTGGAGGTGGAACAAAAAGTGATGATGATGAAAAAAGTGGAGATAAAAAATGTGGTCATGAAAAAAGTAATGAAAAAACAAATACAAAAACAAGAAAAAGTAACACACACACACACACACACACACACACACACACACACACACACACACACACACACGTATATTACCTGTACAACTCCAGCGCTGGCCGATCTATGCTTTTGATGACCTCGCGGGGGGCGGTGAGGAGGAGGGTGGTGGAGGGCGGCGGAGGAGGAGGAGGTGGAGGAGGAGGAGGCGAGGGGGGCGTGGAGAGGGGGGGCGTGGAGGGGGGGGCCTGAATTCTCCGCCCCCCTGTACTCAATGTTAGCGGGGAGGGAGGAAGGGCCGGGGCAGGATGGGTCTCCTACGCTACTGCGGGCCCGTGTGTGTTGAAGACTCAGGAACCTACGGAGGAGGAGGAGGAGGAGGAGGAAAAGGAGGAGGAGGAGGAGGAGGAGGAGGAGGAGGCAGGAAGAAGATAAGAATGCAAGGAAGGGAGGAAGAGGCAGTAAAGAAGGGAGGGAGAGGAGGAAGAGGAAGAAGCAGAAAGGAAAGAGTAGACAGAAGAGGAAAGGAAGAAGAAGAGGAGGAGGAGGAGGAGGAGAAGGCAGGAAGAAGACAATAATGCAAGGAAGGGAGGAAGAGACAGCAAAAAGGAAGGAAGAGGAGGAAGAGGAGGAAGAGATTGAAGAGGAGGAAGCAGAAGGGAAAGAGGAGACAGAAGAGGAAAGGAAGAAGAGGAGGAGGAGGAGGAGGAGGAGGATGCAGAGAGGAAATAATGAGAGAGAGGAAGGAAGAGGATAAAGAGAAGATATAGAAGGGAAGGAAAAAGAGGAGGAGGAGGAGGAGGAGGAGGAGGAGGAAGAGAAGGGCAGAGAAACGAAGGGAAGGGAAGGGAAAGGGAAGGGAAGGGAACGGAACGGAAGGGAAGGGAAGGGAAAGGAGAGAAGGGAAGGGAAAGGAGAGAAGGGAAGGGAAGGGAAGGGAAGGGAAGGGAAAGGAAGGGAAGGGAAGGGAAAGGAAAGGAAGGGAGGAAGGGAAGGAAGGGAAGGACGGAACGGAAGGAAGGGAAGGAAGGAGAGAAGGAAGGAAGGAAGGAAGGAAAGGAGGGAAGGAAAGGAAGGGAAGGGAATGGAAGTGAAGGGAAGAGAAAGGAAGGAAGGAAGGAAAGAAGGAAGGAAGGGAAGGGAAAGGAAGAGAAGGGAAGGGAAGGGAAAGGAAAGGAAGCAAAGGGAAGTGAAAAGGAAGGGCAGGGAAGGGAAGGGAAGGGAAGGGAAGGGAATACAAAAGATGGCAAGAATTAGCAATACAATCACAACAACAAAATCAACAACAACACAAAATACCTTAAGACTACTACTACAGCAACACTACAACACTATCCCTACAATACCTTACCCCGCAACACTACAGCACAACAAACTAGCCCCGCCCCTTACGTAGAACACTAGGGAACACGCGGCAACACTATAAAAAATCCCCTTCCGCTACATTACAGAAAAACATGTGATTTCTTACCTATATAAAGACTAATTAGATAGATAGATAGATTGAGAGATAGACACAAATACACACACACACAGATATAGGCTCCTTCCTTCCCATACACACACACACACACACACACACACACACACACATAGATATACGCTCCTCCCTTCCCATATACACACACACACACACACACACACACACACACACACACACATAGATATAGGCTCCTTCCTTCCCATATACACACATAAAGATATAGGCTTCTCCATTCACACACACACACACACACACACACACACACACACACACACACTCGCGCACTCACTCACCCCAGGGCAGAATCGTCCTCCTCTTGAAGCAGCTCCGTATAGGCCACAGGGAACCATCCACACCTCTGGGTTCTCAGGTTTTCCCCGTACTGCCAACCCTTGTTCTTCTCCCCTGGGAAGTAAGAGCCACGGGTGATGATTTACATAGATTGAGGCGGGGTTTATATAGATACCCAGGCCCTTTAGTGATGCAGAGAGAGAGGAGGAAGAGGAGGCAGAAGAGGAGGAGGAGGAAGAGATGGGAAGAGAACCGAAGGATAGGAGTCTGTAAAAAGAGAGAGAGAGAGAGAGAGAGAGAGAGAGAGAGAGAGAGAGAGAGAGAGAGAGAGAGAGAGAGAGAGAGAGAGAGAGAGAGAGAGAGAGAGAGAGAGAGAGAGAGAGAGAGAGAGAAATAAAAAGAGAGAAATAAAAAGAGAAAGAGAGACAGAAAGAAAGAAAGAGAGAGAGAAAGAGAAAACACCACAATCACCACCACCACCACCACCACCACCACAACCACCACTACCACCACCACCACCACCGCCATCAACCAACCTATGAGGGCTATCAGGTCCATTTCAGTGAAGGAGAGTTGGTTGTCGCCGCTTGGTAGATAAGGGTAGAGCGCTCTGGCCATGGCCCGCCGACCCACGTCCTCAGGGATGGCCATGGACCGACGAAGGACAGTGTGGTCAGCTGTTGAGGAGGAGGAGGAGGAGGAGGAGGAGGAGGAGGAGGAAGAGGGGATTAGTTTAAGTACATTTTCTTTAATAGTTTCGTATCTTCATTATTTACTTCTCTCTCTCTCTCTCTCTCTCTCTCTCTCTCTCTCTCTCGCCTTCCTTTATCTCCCTCTCTTCCTCCCTTTCATCTCTTCCTTTCCTCCAAATCATCTCCCTTTCTCTCTCCTTTCCTCCCTGTCACCCTCCTTTCTCTCTCCCTCCCTTCCTTCCTCTCCACTTTTCTGATCTCCCTTTCCTCGCCAAGTCCCTCCTCCCACCCTCTCTCCCTCCCTCCACCTCAATACCCACGCGTGAATCTGTTGTGGTCAAGGTTGAACTCCGATCGGGCACGCGTCAAGGGTCTGGACGGCGGTTCCTCGTCGGCCGTGCTCAGGTCCAGGCAGGAGGCGTCCATCGAGCGAGCCTTCCGGACCTGCGAGCTGATAGACATTGCGTCCTCCTCAAGGCAGAGCGGGGTGGAGTAGATGCCTTCGTCCTGAGGGAGTGGGAGAGGAGTGAGTGGAGGGAGTCTTGAGAGGGAGTCTGAGGGATGGAAAGGGAAGGAAAGGAAGGGAAAGGGGCCGAGTTTGAGGTTTTACAGGACAGAGAGGCGTGGAGTAAATAGATGTCTTCCTCCTGAGGGAGTAGGAGAAGGGAGTGAGTCTTAGGGAGTCTCAGAAGGGAGTCTGAGGGATGGAAAGGGAAGGAAAGGGATGGAGTTTGAGGTTTTACAGGACAGAGAGGCGTGGGGTAGATGCCTTCGTCCTGAGGGAGTGGGAGAAGGGAGTGAGTCTTAGGGAGTCTTGGGAGGGAGTTTAAGTTAAGGAGAGGGAACTACAGGAAGACAAGGAGACTCAACCCACAATACAAGGCTCAAACTCCCTTACCCATAACCAAACAGAGTGCACAAGGTCAGAACACACTAAGGCCCATAACATAAGGCTCTCACGCCCTTACCCTTGGCCTGGCGGAGGGGAGCATGGCCAGGAGTCGTTCAGGAAGGGCCTCGCGAGTCTTGGCCACGTCCTGCCAGTTGTCGAGGGCGTGGGTGAGCAGGGAGGACCCGCGGCTGTGGTAGGCGAGGTAGTGCTTGGCGAGGGAACACTGGCGCTCAAGGATAAACCCGTACCGCCGTCTCTCTTGCGTCACGGCCTGGAAGCGATTGAGAACTTGACGAAGGGAGAACTTGAGGATATAATAACTTGAGGAAACGATTGAGAACTTGACAAAGGGAGAACTTAAGGATATAAAAACTTAAGGTTCTTAAAACTTGAGAACTGCAAGACTGGTTAAGAAGGAGGATTGGGAAGAGGAGAGAAACGAGAAAGAGAAGGATAGAGAGAGAGAGAGAGAGAGAGAGAGAGAGAGAGAGAGAGAGAGAGAGAGAGAGAGAGAGAGAGAGAGAGAGAGAGAGAGAGAGAGAGTAATTACATCTCTTACCTGTATTTTTTTTTTCGCCTTTCGTAACACACACACACACACACACACACACACACACACACACACACGAAAGGCTTCCCTGAGAAATAAAAATACTTACACACATAACTTATACACACACACACACACACACACACACACACCAACAACAACAACAATAACAATAATAATAATAGTAATAATAATAATAATAATAGTAATAATAATAATAATAATAATAATAATAATAATAATAATAATAATAATAATAATAATAATAATAATAATAATAATAATAATAATAATAATAATAATAATAATAATAATAATAATAATAATAATAATAGGCCTACTTACATTCTGAAGGCTCGACTCAACAAATCCTTCCAATTTAAGTCTTTCCTCCTCGACGGCTTGATATTGCTAAGGAAGAAAAAAAAATTACATAGCTATTACACAGATAGATAGATAGATAGATAGTTAGATAGATAGATGCATAGACAGATAGATAGATAGATAGATAGAGAAAAAAAGATGGAAAAATGAAGAAAAAAGGAGGAAGATGATGAAATATGAGAGAGAGAGAGAGAGAGAGAGAGAGAGAGAGAGAGTAAGTGGATGAGACATACTTGCAGGTAAGGAGATGAAAATAACGGCTTCTTCTTGCCCTTGACTCTCTCTCTCTCTCTCTCTCTCTCATAATTGTCATTTCCAGTCATTCAGTGTTACCAATCTCTCTCTCTCTCTCTCTCTCTCTCTCTCTCTCTCTCATATTGTCATTTCCAGTCATTCAGTGTTACCAATATCACGCTCTCTCTCTGGTCTAGTCTCTCATATGGCTCTCTCTCTCCAGGGCATGGTTCGAATATCAGCTCTCTCTCTCTCTCTCTCTCTCTCTCTCTCTCTCTCTCTCTCTCTCTCATCCTCTTTTTTTCTCTCTTCTAATTGTTTAATATTTCTGAATCAACTACCTTTTTTGCCATGTTTTCTCTCTCTTTTCTTTCTCTCCTTTCTCTCCCTTCTCCTCCTCCCTCCCTCTCTCCCTTTCCTTACCTCATTTCAATCACCCAAAATTTCTGGTGCGAATATATATTTTTTTCTTCATCGTTTCTCTTCTCTCTATCTCTCTTTCTCCCTTCTTCCCCCCTTTCTCCCCTTTCTCTCCCTTTTCTCTCCCTCCCTTTCCTCACCTCATTTCAATCACCCAATATTTCTGATGCTAATGTTTTTTTTTTTTCATCCTTTCTTTCTCTCCCTCTCTCTCCTCCCTTCCTCCCTCTTTCTCCCTTTTCTCTCCCTCCCTTTCCTTACCTCATTTCAATCACCCAATATTTCTGATGCTAATGTGTGTTTTTTTTCATCCTTTCTTTCTCTCCCTCTCTCTCTCCTCCCTTCCTCCCTCTATCATCTTTATCTCCCTCCTTTCTCTCCCTTCCCTCCCTTCCCTCACCTTGATCTCCTTGTCCATGGCTCCCTTTTTGGCTTTGTGTTTTTTTCATCCTTTCTTTCTCTCCCTCTCCCTCTCCTCCCTCCCTCCCTCTATCATCTTTATCTCCCTTCCTTCCCTCCCTTCCCTCACCTTAATCTCCTTGTCCATGGCTCCCTTGTTGGCCCTGTTCTTCTTCTTGTGTTTCTTGAGGTGCGACGCCGCCTTCGTGTACGTCTCCAGCTTGGTCTTGTGGGTGGACACGAACTTCTTCTGCTCGGCCTGCTCGTGGGAGGAGGAGGAGGAGGAGGAGGAGGAGGAGGAGGAGGAGGAGGAAGAGGAGCAAGAGGAGAAGGAGGAGGAGGAGGAGGAATAGGAGGAGCAGGAGGAGGAGGAGGAGGAGGAAGATTAGGAAGAGGAGCAAGAGGAGGAGGAGGAAGAGGAGGAGAAGAAGAAGGAGGAGGAGGAGGAGGAGGTGGAGAAGGAGGAGAAAAGAACAAACATGATTAAAACGTGATCAAAACAAAACAAATAAAATGATAAGAAAAAATAACAGACGCAGAAATAAACAAGTAAGAAACATAGGTAAGAAAAAACTAAAAATAAATATTGCAATTACTAGATTAAGCCATGAAAAGGAGGGAGGCGGTGGCTGAGTGGCTAGTGTGCGGGTGCTGTGTCTTGGAGGACGTGGGTTGGAGTCCCGCCTGCCGCCATAAGCTGACAGTGTTAAGTCACCGCCGAGTGGCCCAAGACAACCCACGTGCTGCCCTGGTGACCGGCTGTTAACCTATCAACTCTCTCTCGAGGATGAAGTGGAGGTCCGGGGGGCAGCATGAGCCAAGCAAGAATGGCGCCACTATAAACACTTGCCTGCGCCACTAATAACGGAATGGGGCCGCCTAACAGGACCTATATGTCATTAAAGTCTACCAGCGTCATAGACCACACGTAAAATAAAATACCACTGCAGTTATGACAAGAAAGAACTCTACCATTACTACTACTACTACTACTACTACTGTTATTACTACTTCTACATACACCACCTGAGGCTCACAAGCGCTATAGGGCACACATAAAATAAGATACCACTACAATTATTACGAGAAACAGCTCTACCATTACTACTACTACTACTACTACTACTACTACTACTACTACTACTACTACTACTACTACTACTACTACTACTACTACTACTACTACTACTACTACTACACGCTCCACCTGAGGCTCACTAATCAATGGCCTTACCTGCAGAACCTTTGTGTCCTTGTCCAGGTTGGTCTCCAGAGGGACGAGGAGGTCCACGTAGAACGCCTTCAGCTGAGGGAGGAGAAAAAGAAGTAAGAGAATCTTGATTAACTTATATAGATAGATAGATAGATAGAGATAGATAGATAGATAAAGAGAGAGAGAAAAAGAAGAAAAGAGAGGGAGAGAAGGAAGGAGAGAAAAGTAGAGGAGAGAAGGAAACAGGGAGATGGAAGAGAGATGGAAAAATATAGATAGACAGATAGATAGATAGATAGATACATAGATAGATGGGTAGAGAGAGAGAGAGCTAAAGATGAAGAGAGAGAGAGAGAGAGAGAGAGAGAGAGAGAGAGAGAGAGAGAGAGAGAGAGAGAGAGAGAGAGAGAGAGAGAGAGAGAGAGAAGGAGGGAAAAGTAGAGTATAGAAGGAAACAGGGAGAAGAACAGAGATGAATAAATATAGATAGATAGATAGATAAATAGATAGATAGACAAAAAAAACTTACAATATTCATCTGCTGTGACTGGACTTCCTTATAGACATCGACCATCTGCATGAGACACATCCCTGCGAAGACACAAGAGGCACACGTTAGCGCACCACGACAGTCACTATAAATAAAATCCGACCGCTCCACTATACAACGGGGCCGGGCTGTCTAGGAGACCCCTCAGGACACCCCCTAAAAAAACACATTGTCTTTGTTGTTGTAGGAGTTTGTGTAGTAATAGTAAAGGAGGGGGTGGTTGAGTGGTTAGTGTAAGGCCGCCGCGGTGTTCTGGGGGGACCCAAGTTCGAATCCCGCCCACTAACCAACAAACTAACTAACTAACATTATGAAACCAGGCCATGACACAGTAACCTACCCTCACGCACACACACACACACACACACACACACACATACACATCTAAGACGAACACTAATGATAATAATAGCAATAATAATAATAATAACAATAATAATAGTAATAGTCTCACTAATAACTATAATTAGAGAGATGCCAGTAATGTAACCTGTACTTAGGAGCAGACCACATCCAGCATCATTAGAGAGAGAGGGAGGGAGAGACGCAGCATCCAACAGGTGGTCAGAAGATGCTTAGGTGGAGGAATGGAGAGAAAGGAGGAGAGAGAGAGAGAGAGAGAGAGAGAGAGAGAGAGAGAGAGAGAGAGAGAGAGAGAGAGAGAGAGAGAGAGAGAGAGAGAGAAACAAACAATAGAAATATGCCAAAAATGAAAACCAGTGAAACAAAAAAAGAGGGAGAGAAAGGAGAGAAAGAGGAGGAAAGAAGGGAGAGAAAGAGGAGGTAAGGAGGGGGAGGTATTATAGAGGGGAGGGAGGAGGGAGGCGGGAGGGAGAGGGGAGGTAATTTGGTCATCTGTGTCACCAGGTAATTATTATCTAGGTGAGGTGAAGCTTGACGGGCTTACCTGTAATTCTCTCTCTCTCTCTGATGAACCTACCGACATAACAAGATTTACTTCGCTTTGCTCTTTTTTTTAATTTCTTTCTCTCTCAAATTTTAAAACCATTTCTAGTGTCTATATTTTTAGAGTTTTTTTTTTCTCTCTCTCTCTCTCTCTCTCTCTCTACTACTACTACTACTACTACTACTACTACTACTACTACAATTACAAGCACTAACATTCACACAAATTTTCGTTTCAAGTTACATACGAATTCCAGATCTTACATTCACTACTACTACTACTACTACTACTACTACTACTACTACTACTACTACTACTACTACTACTACTACTACTACTACTACTACTACTACTACTACTATTATTACAAGCACTAACATTCACACAAATTTTCGTTTCAAGTTACATACGAATTCCAGATCTTACATTCACTACTACTACTACTACTACTACTGTTACCACTACTACAACAACAACTACTACTACTACTACTACTACTACTACTACTACTACTACTACTACTACAAGCAATAATATTCACAAAACTTTCGTTACAAGTTATATACGAATTCCAGATCTTACATTCACTACTACTACTACTATTACTACTACTACTACCACCACTACTGTTACCACTACTACTACTACTACTACTACTACTACTACTACTACACTTACCCACGTCAGAAGAACCACCCCACGTCCCCTGTTGAGAGTGTCTTGCAACCTTGGTGAGCGCATCGAGGTAGATCTTGCTTGCCGACATCGCCCCTGAGGAAGAGGAGAGAGAGAGAGAGGTGAGAGAGAGAAGAGAGAGAGAGAGAGAGAGAGAGAGAGAGAGAGAGAGAGAGAGAGAGAGAGAGAGAGAGAGAGAGAGAGAGAGAGAGAGAGAGAGAGAGAGATTTAGTAAGAAAGGGATATGGTGATGCAGGTTACAACTTTTGATATTATTCTCTCTCTCTCTCTCTCTCTCTCTCTCTCTCTCTCTCTCTCTCTCTCTCTCTCGCCACCCTTCAAATTGCTCCCCAGCCAAACATTAATTTTCTCTATCTCCCTCTCTCTCTCTCTCTGTTTATGACTTCCTTTATTTCTCTCTCGGTGTGTGTATCCCTTCCCTTCCGCAATGCAACTCACTCTCTCTCTCTCTCTCTCTCTCTCTCTCTCAGTGTATCTCTCTCTCGTCTAGAGAGAGAGAGAGAGAGAGAGAGAGAGAGAGAGAGAGAGAGAGAGAGAGAGAGAGAGAGAGAGAGAGAGAGAGAGAGAGAGACCACAAATTAGTCTTAGTGATCTCCTCCTCCTCCTCCTCCTCCTCCTCTCTAAACAAAAGGCGTAGGTAGTCAATGACGCAAAAACTAGTATCAGAGAGAGAGAGAGAGAGAGAGAGAGAGAGAGAGAGAGAGAGAAACTGGACCGGTGGGAACAAAATTTTCTCCTTGCAATAAAGAGAGAGAGAGAGAGAGAGAGAGAGAGAGAGAGAGAGAGAGAGAGAGAGAGAGAGAGAGAGAGAGAGAGAGAGAGAGAGAGACATTCCTTCCTCTCTTTCCGCCATACACACATAATACGTGTATGTGTGTGTGTGTGTGTGTGTGTGTGTGTGTAACAAGATTTGGAGGAGTTTGGAAAATGCTGTCGTCTGCGTAACGGAAGAGGAGGAGGAGGAGGAGGAGGAAGAGGAGGAGGTGGAGATGAAGAAAAAAAGATGGTAATAAATGGCAAAAAAATGAGGGAAAGGAGGAGGAGGAGGAGGAGGAGGAGGAGGAGGAAGAGGAAGGAAAGAAGGAAGACTTATTGATAAATGGATGAAGTAGAAGAAGACGGAGAAGAAGAAGATTCCAGAAGAAGAAGAAGAAGAAGAAGAAAAGAAGAAGAAGAAGAAGATTGCAGAAGAAGAATGTGTCAATGATGAATGGACAAGAATGAGAGGAGGAGGAGGAGGAGGAGGAGGAATCCGAAGAAAGTACGAGAAAGTATATGATCTCTCTCTCTCTCTCTCTCTCTCTCTCTCTCTCTCTCTCTCTCTCTCTCTCTCTCACACACACACACACACACACACACACACACACACACACACACACGGGCAGTGACCCACATTTGACCCAAGGAAGGAAGGAGAAAAGAAAGTGTGTGTGTGTGTGTGTGTGTGTGTGTGTGTGTGTGTGTGTGTGGGCGTCTCTCAGAGGTATTTAACGGAAAGAAAGAAATATGTCTCTCTCTCTCTCTCTCTCTCTCTCTCTCTCTCTCTCTAATAATCACAAGCACACACAAGGTAATGGAAGGAGTTTACTTGTGTGTGTGTGTGTGTGTGTGTGTGTGTGTGTGTGTGTGTAGCTATGTACGTTTCTCATCCATTTACGTACATGAATTAAGCCTTACTGTGTGTGCGTATTTATATGTGTGTGTGTGTGTGTTGCTATGTACGTGTCTCATTCATTTACGTACATGAATTAAACCTTACTGTGTGTGCGTATTTATATGTGCGTGTGTGTGTATGTGCGTTTATGTGTATATATGTGTGTGTGTGTGTGTGTGTGTGTGTGTGTGTGTCTAGCTATGTACGTTTCTCATCCATTTACGTGCGTGAATTAAGCCTTTCTGTGTGTGCGTATTTATATATGTGCGTGTGTATGTGTGTGTGTGTGTCTGTGTGTGTTGCTATGTACGTGTGTCATTCATTTACGTACATGTACTGCGTGTGCGTATTTATGTGTGTGTGTGTGTGTGTGTGTGTGTGTGTGTGTGTGTGTGTGTGTGTGTGTGTGTGTGTGTGTGTGTGTGTGTGTGTGTGTGTGTGTGTGTGTGTGTGCAAGTTTCAAATCCTGCTCTCCCTCCGGCTCTCGTAGGAAGAAAGTGGGCAGGAAGAGGAGGAGGAAGAGGAGGAAGAGGAGGAGGAGGAGGAGGGAAGGATAGATACCCAGCAGATCCTTACTTTCCCTCCACTTCCACTCTCTCTCTCTCTCTCTCTCTCTCTCTCTCTCTCTCTCTCTCTCTTTTTTGTTCTCTCTCTTTCTAATCTCCTCCCTCCATCTTTCCTCTTCTTTCTGCTCCTCCTCCTCCTCCTCCTCCTTCCGATTCCCATCCTCTTTATCATATATATCAATGACCTGTGGAGATGCCCTCACAAAGACCAATGTCTTTAATGTTGACAAATGCAA
>NC_066567.1:90000-92500 GCF_024679095.1 Eriocheir sinensis | reverse complement strand
GTCTGTGCATCAATCCCTCGTAATTCTCTCTCTCTCGGATCGATATTTAACCCTAACATTATTATCAATTCAATCGAGAGAGAGAGAGAGAGAGAGAGAGAGAGAGAGAGAGAGAGAGAGAGAGAGAGAGAGAGAGAGAGAGAGAGAGAGAGAGAGCAATTAAGTTTACATCATCGTGAACGTGAGCATAACCTTGACATGCAACTTCTCTCTCTCTCTCATAAGAATCACGAAATGTTTTAAATTCCCCAATACAAGGAGAGAGAGAGAGAGAGAGAGAGAGAGAGAGAGAGAGAGAGAGAGAGAGAGAGAGAGAGAGAGAGAGAGAGAGAGAGAGAGAGAGAGAGAGAGAATCGCCCCTCTCTGCATAACTTCCTATTTTTTTCTCTAATTTGTTTGCGTAGGGATGAGAGAGAGAGAGAGAGAGAGAGAGAGAGAGAGAGAGAGAGAGAGAGAGAGAGAGAGAGAGAGAGAGAGAGAGAGAGAGAGAAAGGGACGGAGGAAGAAGAAGGAAGAAGGGAGGAAGGGAGGAGGGAGGGAAGGGAAGAAGGAGGAAGGGAGGAGAGAGAGAGAGAGAGAGAGAGAGAGAGAGAGAGAGAGAGAGAGAGAGAGAGAGAGAGAGATTTAATACGTAATCTTTTCTCTTCAATAACTTGTCATCATCTCTCTCTCTCTCTCTCTCTCGTATGAAGAAAATTATTATACAATCTAATTATTTCGCTCTGAGTAATTATTTCATCACCACCACCACCATCACCACCACCACCACCATCACCACCACCACCACCACCACCATTATCACCACTTTCTAACTCACCACAAAGTAATCATTCTCAATACTTTCTACTTTTATTCCCCTCCTCCTCCTCCTCCTCCTCTTCTTCTTCTTCCTCCTCTTAATCGCTCTCCCCCCCCTCCTCCTTCTCCTCCTCCTCCTCGTAGTAGTAGTAGTAGTAGTAGTAGTAGTGAAAACATTATATAATCTTTTTTTTCTTCCTTTCTTTACTATTACAATACATGATATTTTTTTTAAGTGATTCTATTTTCCGATTGTCTTTTGTTTATTTTTTCGTCTCTTACGATTCGATCCTAAACAGGAGGAGGAGGAGGAGGAGGAAGGGCAGAAGAAGAAGAAGAAGAAAGACTAGAGAGAGGAGGAAGAAGAGGAGGAAGACGAAGAACAAAAGGAGAAGAAGAAGAAGGAAGAGGAGGAGGAGGAGGAGGAGGAGGAGGAGGAAGAGGAGAAGAAGAAGAAAGACTAGAGAGAGGAGGAAGAGGAAGACGCAGAAGAACATAATGAGAAGAAGAGGAGAAGGAGGAAGAGGAGGAGGAAGAGGAGGAGGAGGAGGAGGAGGAATGGCAGAAGAAGAAGAAAGACTAGAGAGAGGAGGAAGAAGAAGAGAAAGAAGAACAAAAGGAGATGGAGAAGGAGGAGGAGGAGGAGGAGGAGGAGGAGGAGGAGGAAGAAGAGCAGAAGAAGAAGAAAGACTGAAGAGAGGAGGGAGAGGAAGACGCAGAAAAACAAAAGGAGAAGGAGAAGGAGGAAGAGGAGGAGGAGGAGGAGAAGAAGAAGACGAAGAAAGACTGGAGAGAAGAGGAAGAGGAAGAACAAAAGGAGAAACAGAAGAAGGAGGAGGAGGAAGAGGAGGAGGAGGAGGAGGAGGATACGCAATAATTAACACACAGTCACAGGTGAGAACAGTCCTTAATTAACCTTTTCCTAATCAATTCAAGTCATATTTTTTATCTTCATTATTTCCTCCTCTTTCCTAACCAAAGCTCAACCATCGATTAGGGTTTTCGTAATGGCTTATAATAATCGATCTAATTTACGCTTCCTGTCTCCTAATTAACCTGCAAAGACAATTACGGGTGTCTCAATGTACTCGTGTGTATTTCTGAACTAATTGATAGATAGATAGATAGATACACAGATAGATAGATAGGAAGGGAAGGGAAGGGAAGGGATGGTTAGGAAAAGGAAGGGAAAGGAAGGGAAGGGAAGGGAAGGGAAGGGAGTGGAAGGGAAGGGAAGGGAAAGAAAGAAAGAAAAAAAGAAAGGAAGAAAAGAAATATTGGACAGGTGAAAGAGAAGAAAGAAGATAAGTTCAGGAGGAGGAGGAGGAGGAGGAGGAGGAGGAGGAGAAGAAGAGGAGGAGGAAGAGGAGGAGGAAGAGGAGGAGGAGGAGGGCGACATATGGACATGACAGCAAAGGGGGAGAGAGAGAGAGAGAGAGAGAGAGAGAGAGAGAGAGAGAGAGAGAGAGAGAGAGAGAGAGAGAGATCACCTTTATGGCAGTCTGTGGAGGTGAGCTACGACTTCTCTCTCTCTCTCTCTGAAGATGAAGAAGAAGAAGAAGAAAAAAAAAGAAGAAAAAGAACAACAACAACAACAACAACAATAATAATAATAATAATAATAATAATAATAATAATAATAATAATAATAATAATAATAATAATAATAATAATAATAATAATAATAATTGAACTTGACAAT
>NC_066567.1:70000-87500 GCF_024679095.1 Eriocheir sinensis | reverse complement strand
ATCCTGCACAAACTTATAAACTTGATAACGGAGTGAATATATTTGTAAGTGATGCAGGAATTGTCACATCAAACTTAATTATACTCGTGTTTCCGTAATTTAACCAACTCATTTTTATCGTGCACAAACTTACAAACATTTTCTTCAATTATATAACTCACAAACTCAGTTTTTCTTCACCTTCTTCTTCCTCTGAATCAGTAAACTCAAACTCATTTTTTTCTTAATTAATCAAGAACTCGTTTTTCATCCTGAACAAACTTACAAACTCAATATTTCTTCACCTTCTTCTTCCTCTGAATCAGTAAACTCAAACTCATTTTTTCCTTAATTAATCTATAACTCATTTTTATCCTGAACAAACTTACAAACTCAATATTTCGTCACCTGCTTCTCCTTCTGAATCACTGAACTTGTTAAACACATTCCCTTCACCAAACAAGCAGACAGACACAGTTTTCTTAAGTAGATCTCGTGGCTTTCAACTCATTTTTATCCTGAACAAACTTACAAACTCAATATTTCGTCACCTGCTTCTCCTTCTGAATCACTAAACTTATCAAACACATTCCCTTCACCAAACAAGCAGACAGACACTAGTTTTCGATATCTGCTTCTCCTTCTGAATCACTAAACTTATCAAACTCATTCCCTTCACCAAACAAGCAGACAGACACAGTTTTCTTAAGTAGGTCTAGTTGCTGTGTGTAAAGCCGCCTGTCTCTCTCAAGCACGATAATTAGTCTAGTCACTGGTAAGCACAGTCTTTTGTAACATTCTCGGCAGCGGCAGCAGCAGCAGTCATGGCACCAATTGCTAATGCGCCACAACACAAACAAAGCCACGAGACAATGCTTCGTTCAGGATAACTTGGCGAGGAAGACACGCCCAGGAACTCCCAATAAGATTTAGCCTTTTCCCAGCATCCAACAATGAGATGTAACCTTTCCCAGCATCCACCAGCAAGATCTCACCTCTCCCAACATCCACCAATGAGATTTAACCTTTCCCCAGCATCCACCAATGAGATTTAACCTTTCCCAGCATCCACCAATGAGATTTAACTTTTTCCAGCATCCACAAGCGAGATATCACCTTTCCCAACATCGACCAGCAAGATCTCACCTCTCCCAACATCCACCAATGAGATATCACCTTTCCCAGCATTCACCAGCAAGATCTCACCTCTCCCAACATCCACCAATGAGATTTAACCTTTCCCAGCATCCACCAATGACATCTAGCCTGGTTTCAATAAGGGGCGTGGCTTGCCGGATTACCCAATGAGAAGGGAGGCTTAGAGAGAAGGGGGAGGAGCTTATAGACATGGGAGCGGGGCTTAGAGGGAAAGAGGGCGGAGCTTACTCGCCGCGTTATCCTGAACGGCGCACTGAGCACATGACAGGGTGAACGTAACACAGCAACACATCCTGGACGCTAACCCTAAGGTGCAAGGCCCACGTATGGTGTATGATACAGTACAAACGTTCGCTATATAAACCTATGAATGAGTAACAAAATAGACCTTTCTGCCTAGCCTACTAGTATTTATATAAGTATAGTACCTCGGTAGGGCTGGAAACGCCTTAATCTGTAGTTCCTGAAGGGTCTATCAAGGGTACTAGGGCTAAGTCTCCTGTGCCTGTGGTCTGGGTGTGAAGGGAAGGGATGGGAGGATATGTCTGTGTGGTCTGTTTCTTATGGGGGGCTTGCTGAGGGTGTCTGTCTATGTCTGTGGTCTGGATGTGAAGGGAAGGGATGGGAGGATATGTCTGTGAGGTCTGTTCCTTCTGGTGGGCTTGCTGAGGGTGTCTGTCTATGTCTGTGGTCTGGATGTGAAGGGAAGGGATGGGAGGAGATGTCTGTGTGGTCTGTTTCTTAAAGCTAGGGCTAAGTCTCCTATGTCTGTGGTCTGGATGTGAAGGGAAGGGATGGGAGGATATGTCTGGTGGGGTCTGTTTCTTGAGGGGTCCAAGGGCTAAGTCTATGTCTGTGGGCTGGATGTGAAGGGAAGGGATGGGAGGATATGTCTGGTGGGGTCTGTTTCTTTAGGGGTCCAAGGGCTAAGTCTATGTCTGTGGGCTGGATGTGAAGGGAAGGGATGGGAGGATATGTCTGGTGGGGTCTGTTTCTTTAGGGGTCCAAGGGCTAAGTCTATGTCTGTGGGCTGGATGTGAAGGGAAGGGATGGGAGGATATGTCTGGTGGGGTCTGTTTCTTTAGGGGTCCAAGGGCTAAGTCTATGTCTGTGGGCTGGATGTGAAGGGAAGGGATGGGAGGATATGTCTGTGTAGTCTGTGGTAGGCTTGCTAAGGGTGTCTGCTGGTAGGGTAAGTCAGTCTGTGTCAGGGTGTGCAATACTTTCAGCCTACGAGTGTGTGGGGGACAAGGTCTGAGTATGTAAGACCTCGGAAGTGTGGGCTACTCTACGCGCGACTACAGACCCTAAAGCATGGTCTCTATGGGGTCTTGACGCAGGCTCGAGCAAGGAGAGGCTTCGCAAGGGATAGAGCCATTTTTAGTCTGCACTGGGAAAGACAGACTAGACTACACATTTTTTTTCCCGGTACAAACTAGAAAAAAATGGCTGTTTCTCGCCCACTAGACGCCTCGTATGGGGAATCAAGACCAAGGGCTATTTGTTGAGGTCTGGCAGCCACTTGGGGTCTCACGTCTAGCCAAGGACTCTAGGGTATCCTTGGGTCTATCTGGCGGTCTAGAAGGATATGTCTGTAGGATATTACGGTTGACATTTCTGATATGCAGGATAATTTTTTGTTTTGTGGTTGTGTTAAAATGGTTGATATATTGAGTCCTAAGCTTACACACACACACACACATCACTAAACACCTTTCAAAGACATATTTTTACCTTGTTTTCAAATTCCTTCTAATTCATAAACGTAAGTACTTTTAACCCAAATTAATGTAATCTTTTCTATCTTCTAATATAATCTTCAATATCTTTTTTAACTTAATCTTTCATATTCTCTCTCTCTCTCTCTCTCTCTCTCTTGTAAATAGATTAAACTTGCACTCTCTCTCTCACATGGATATTTTAACATTCTCTAACGCCTTTTCGCTCATTCAAACGCCAATATGAAACTGAATTTCTGCCAATATTAAACTGAATTCCTGACACACACACACACACACACACACACACACACACACACACACACGCATGCACGTTCGCTTAACATATACGTAACACTAATTCGTGAACGTCGCGATCGAACGGAACTTTCAACACGTATTTTTCAACAAGTAACATAATTTTTTCTTCTTCGTTTCGTGCGCGGATTAAAATTTGCGTCATCGATAATCTTTTTTTTACATGTTAACAGGGAGAGTATTTTGGCATCACTATGTTCTAATATACTCACAAGTTTCAACGCTTATAATACTTGCTAAATACGTAACTCCTTCCGTACAAGTTTCAAGCCTTATAATACTTGCTAATACGTAACTCTTTACGTACGTACAATTTTGATACATAAAACAACCTTAGTGATACATGATTTGATTTTGTATGCAGCTATCACATCAGTATTCACACACACACACACACACACACACACACACACACACACACACACACACACATCAGGTTAGCCAGTCCCAAAATTACTGCTTGGAGGATTTCCTTGTGAGGCCGCTGAACAGACTTTTAATTTAACGAACCCAGCGCAGAAAAAGAAGAAAAAAGCAAAATGAAAATGATTCCTTGGTGTGTAAGTCATGATAGAGAGAGAAAGTTAAGCTATATGGAAAGAGGAATGGAAGGAGAGGAAGAAGGAGAGGGAAATCTATCACTCAATCTGTCCCTCATCAAAGATACTGAGAGGATTTTAAGCTATATGGAAAGAGGAATGGAAGGAGAGGAAGAAGGAGAGGCAATCTATCACTCAATCTATCCCTCACCAAAAATATGGATAGGGAAGGTTAAGCTCTATGCAATGAGGAAGAGAGAGAGAAAGGAAGGGAGGGGAAAGTATATCAATCTCTCTGCCTCACAAAAGACCCAGAGATAAAATTTTAAGCTGCAAAGAGGTATGGAAGGGAGGGAAGAGAAGGGAAGGTCTATCGTGTGTTTCGGGAACTCGTCAATTCGCAAAAGATGAAGAGAAGAAACTAAGAATCACGTAACAGAGAAATTGGAGAGAGAGAAGAGAGAGAACAGTGCTGGGTGTGAGAGAAAAGACTACTGAGTGCGTAACATGGGGAGACGGGATTGAAACATATATTACGAACAAGAAGACATATCGTAGAGAGAACAGTGCTGGGTTTGACATGACGAGGAGCGTAACATGGGGAGACAGGATTGAAACATATATTACGAACAAGAAGACATATCGTAGAGAGAACATTGCTGGGTTTGACGTGACAAGAAGAATACCGAGTGCGTAACATAGGGAGACGGGATCAAAACATGTATTACGAACAAGAAGACAGATCGTAGAAGTCAGTATTCCGGCCAACACAAGGAAACACACTGCAGCTACCCTGTCTATAGCGCTGGCAACACACACACACACACACACACACACAACTACCAGAAACACATGAAAAGACCCAGCAAACTCTAGTAATATATATAATAGACTCTTTCTAGACTCAAACAGCTGTATAGAGGTAACAAGATCTCATGGTCAAAATAGCTTTCTTAATCTACAGCAAAATAATTCTATATATAACTCTCTAAGATCCAACAGACAGGAAGATACAGCGCATGTCTCTTATGGGGGGGGGGGTAAGCTATGGATACAGGGACCATCAGCTATATACAAGTGCTTCTGCGATTGCCGTGGAAGCTTTTTAACAAGTACATCGATCGCGACACATGATATCGGAAGCCTGTGTCCGAGACCTCACACACAACCGCATATATATTCAACCTCAGGACACATATGAGGATGGGGGTGTATGTATGAGGTGTATGAGGGGTGTTGGTACCTCATATCCCACTCATATTTGACAAGGGATGAGGGTGTGAGGTGAGGTATGAGTGTGGAGGGATGTGATCGTACGAGGAAGGTTCTGGGTACGCTGAGGACTGGGTTAGGAAGGAAGGTCATGGGAAAGGTCTTAGAGGGGAAGGTTTTAGAGAATTAAGGTCTAGGAAGGGAAGGTCTTAGAAAATTAAGGTCTTGGAAGGAAAGGTTTTAGAGAAGGAAGGTCTTGGAAGGTCTTAGAAGGGAAGGTCTTGAAAGGTCTTAGAAGGGAAAGTCTTAGAGAGGGAAAGAGCTCAGAAAAGGAAGGTCTTGGAAGGTCTAAGAAGGGAAGGTTTTAGAAAAGGAAGGTCTTGGAAGGTCTTAGAAGGGAAGGTTTTGTAGAAGGAAGGTCATGGAAGGTCTTAGAAGGGAAGGTTTTAGAGAAGGAAGGCCATGGAAGGTCTTAGAAGGGAAGGTTTTAGAGAAGGAAGGTCTTGGAAGGTCTTAGAAGGGAAGGTTTTATAAGGGAAAGTCTTGGAAGGTTTTAGAAGGGAAGGTCTTAGAGAGAGAAAGAGCTTACAAAATGAAGGTCTCAGAAATATAAAGTCTCAGAAGGCAAGGTCGTATAAGGTCTTAAGAGAAGGGAAAGGTCTTAGACGAGGAAGGGTTTACATACATAGGGGTTTAAGGTCAAGGGTCAAGGTAGAAGGGAGGGTCTTTGAGAGAAAAAAAAGCTTGAAGGTCTTAGAAATATAAAGTCTCAGAAGGCAAGGTCGTATAAGGTCTTAGAGAAGGGAAAGGTCTTAGATAGGGGTTTAAGGTCAAGGGTCAAGGTAGAAGGGAGGGTCTTTGAGAGAAAAAAAAGCTTGAAGGTCTTAGAAATATAAAGTCTCAGAAGGCAAGGTCGTATAAGGTCTTAGAGAAGGGAAAGGTCAACGAGGAAGGGTTTACATACATAGGGGTTTAAGGTCAAGGGTTAAGGTACGTTCAAAGGGATATAGGCCTCAAGACAGCCTGCAATAAGGGCTTAGACGGCATCAAGTCAACCCGCTCTGAGGATGTGAGGGCAGCCATCAGACTCGCACACAACCACACCCTGCCCGCTGCCCTCACCATGTGTGTGTGTGTGTGTGTGTGTGTGTGTGTGTGTGTGTGTATGTGTGTGTGTGTGTCCTTTAAACTATCAATTCTAGCCTTTACGTAACTATAGACTTGATTTCTTTGCTTTACGATAATTTGGATAACGATTTCGCTCTTATGCTCATCATGTTTGTAGGACGTAGTGAGTGTGTGTGTGTGTGTGTGTGTGTGTGTGTGTGTGTGTGTGTACTCGAATAAAAATTGGCATTGCTACAAGAGTTTCCTAACACACACACACACACACACACACACACACACACACACACACACACACACACAGTACAGCATCAGTCAGGCAGTGTGTGGGTGGGGCGAGGCTGAGCGGCCAACCCCACGTGCAGTAAACTAACTCAACGGGACCCGGCTACACTTCATCGCTAGGAAAATATACGCGACCACTCTATCGTCTCTATGTCTAAAAATAAATTATCTAACCAGGACAGACAAGAACAATCAGGACAGACAGGAACAATCACTATACAGGTAACCCCATGTAAGGTTCTCGCACCTGGAATTTACTTACAATCGGAATTTACTTACAAGCGAAATTTACTTACAAGCACTAACAGTTTCCTTAGATGTGTACGAATCTAGCTTCCAGCCTGACATATGAGGAGCAAGGAGAACAAGCTTTCGGAGGAGGATTGGAACAGCTCACTCCATCCACTGTTTAGATTTCAATAGTTTTCTTAAGGGTTCAGATCCTACCCTCTTAGTCTGACATCTAGTGGGCAGAATAACAAGCTTTGGAGGTCTAGAACAGCTTTTTCAATACGTTTTTCAGCTTTCAGTAGTCTTCATAAAGGTTCACATCCTATCCTTTTAATCAGACATCTAGAAAACAGTATAACAAGCTTTCGAAGAGGACTGGAACACCTAACCTCATCCACTGTTTAGATTTCAATAGTTTACATAAAGGTTCATATCCTATCCTTTTAACCAGACATCTAGGAAACAGTATAACAAGCTTTCGGAAGAGGATTACAACACCTAAGCTCATTCATTGTTTAGATTTCAATAGTTTACATAAAGGTTCATATCCTATCCTTTTAACCAGACATCTAGAAAACAGTATAACAGGCTTTCGGAAGAGGATTACAACACCTAAGCTCATTCATTGTTTAGATTTCAATAGTTTTTTAAAGATTCACATCCTACCCTCTTAACCAGACATCTAGGAAACAGTATAACAAGCTTTCGAAGAGGATTACAACACCTAACCTCATCCACTGTTTAGATTTCAATAGTTTTTTTAAAGATTCACATCCTATCCTTTTAACCAGACATCTAGAAAACAGTATAACAAGCTTTCAGAAGAGGATTACAACACCTAAGCTCATTCATTGTTTAGATTTCAATAGTTTTTAAAGAGTCACATCCTACCCTCTTAACCAGACATCTAGAAAACAGTACAACAAGCTTTTGAAGAGGATTGGATCACCTTATCTAATCCACTGTTCAGCTTTCAATAATTTTCTTAAAGGTTCACATCCTACCCTCTTAACCAGACATCTAGAAAACAGTATAACAAGCTTTTGAAGAGGATTGGATCACCTTATCTAATCCACTGTTCAGCTTTCAATAATTTTCTTAAAGGTTCACATCCTACCCTCTTAGCCAGACATTTAGAAGACAGACTAACAAGCTTTCAGAGAGGCCTGAAGCACCTCACTCCATGCAACATCCCGGTGCGAAAGCGTTACATTACAGGACATCGCCAAGCCTTACATGGGGTTCCACTAAACGTGTCAGTCGTACGAACTTGCAGGTACGTAAGAAGGCTCAAACGATCCACTGATGAGGGGTGAGGCTAGAGTACGTACGCCTACCGACGTGCGGATATCACAATAAGGTCCCTGAAGATCGACGGACAGAAACGGAACCGAAGGCGTAACTCAGAGTAACGTGCTGTGAGCGTGTGACGGAGGGAGTGTGCGAGAGTTTGGACGATGGTGCGGCGATAGGAACTAACTGGTGGCAGAGGCTGCGGCACACACACATGCACACATGCACACATACACACACACGCACACACAGAGATGGCAGGAAGTAGTTGAGTGTACAGCGGAGAGTTCCAAGTTCTGACTCTACTTTCTGACAATTACCGGCTATCTTCTGACAATTACAGGCTGTTATCAAGTGCAAATATCCTTCAAAACTCTCCTAAACACCTTTCAACCTGTAACTTCACCGACTTCCATTACGAGAGAAAAGCACCAGTGGGAGAAGGGGGGAACAGGCCAAGGCAGCTGAATAACCAGGTCGCCACTATAAAAAAAAATACAAGCCCCATACCACTGAAGGGCCCCACTACCCATGTACGTCCCGCAAGATACCGGGCCATCACCAAGAGGGTTCAAACACACATACACGCACACACACACACACATTCATACGGCCTATCCGCTTGCCTGGGTTAAAGGGATTGAAATGGACTGACTTAGGGTTGACAATATAGTGTTTCTGTGGCTGGAGTTGAGCGGTGGTGTGGTGGTGGTGGTGGTGGTGATGGGGAGGGTGGGGGTCAATGTGGTGGTATTTTCGTATTTTCCGAGTGTGATTTTTAAGGTGTGATGGCTACCCTGTGACGTGGAATATCGGCACCAGAATATCGGGACCGGAATATCGGAACCAGAATATTGGGACCGGAATATCAGGACCAGAATATCGGAACCAGAGTATCGGAACCAGAACATCAAAACCAGGACATCGGAACCGGAACATTGGAACCAGAATATTGGCACCAGAATATTGGCACCAGAATATCAGGACCAGAAAATCGGAACCGGAATATCGGAACCAGAATATCGGAACCAGAATATCGGGACCAGAATATCGGCACCAGAATATCGGAACTTTTCTTTTTTTTTTTTTTCAAGACCGATATCGATACATGGGTTATATTTTCATCGGCAATTCTCCTTTCGATCGACGATGCGACTTTCGTTTCGTCAATACATGGCCGATTTTCTTCTTTTTTTTCTTCTTTGAGCTTATACTTAGAACTTTGAGCTTTGTGGTATAGCCTACGTGTTAGTGTGTGTTGTTCTCTCTCTCTCTCTCTCTCTCTCTCTCTCTCTCTCTCTCTCTCTCTCTCTCTCTCTCTCTCTCTCTCTCTCTCTCTCTCTCTCTCTCTGTCTCCTATGTCCATCCCCATATATTTTCTCTCTCCGTTCAGCTGTGTTTCCTTATCAATCCTTTGATATACAAGACTACATTGCAATTCCCAAATGGTTTAGACAGCGGAGATTGAAGCATATAAACAGAATAACCAGTAGTAGCTGTAGCAGTAGTAGTAGTAGTAGTAGTAGTAGTAGCAGTAGTAGTAGTAGTAGTATATATGTTATTAGCCATGGTATAAAAATATGGCTTTGTGAATCAGCACCTCTGTGAACGCTGAAGTAGATATTGTTATTTTGTTAGTTAAGGAAGGAAGGAAGGAAGGAAGGAAGGAAGGAAGGAGGAACTGAGGATGGAATTAAAGGAGAGGAGAGAAAAGAATGGAGGAAGAAAGAAAGGAAGGAAGGAAGAAAGAAAGGAAGGAAGGGAGGATGGAAGGAAGGAAGGGAAGGAGAAAGGACAGATGTAGGGAAAGGAAAGAAAGAAAGAAAGGAAGGAAGGAAGGAAGGAAAGGAAGGAAGGAAGGAAGGAAGGAAGGGAAAGAAAAACGACATGAGAGAAAAAGCTTACAATTCCTCCTCCTCCTCCTCCTGCTATCCTAAGCCTCGTCAATCCGTTCTTGCTTCTTGGAGAATATATGGAAGAAGGATTGGCGGCTTGACTGGTCCTGAGAGCCTGTGCGACTGAGCTCCCGACGACCTGTGCTGTTGACCTTGCTGGGGAAGAGGTTACCTGAGGACAGAGAGAGAGAGAGGAGTTAGTTGACCCCTTGACTGTGGGTTTCCTACAAGCTGACCTCACCAAGCTACAGGAATGGAACAAAAAGTGGCTCCTGCAGGTCAATGAAAAAATGTAAAGTTCTGCACCTTGGGAGGGGATATCCAGCATACCAATACCACATGGGAAACACTCCACTATCCACCACAGAGGCAGAGAAAGACCTGGGAGTGTATGTTACCAGGCTACCAGTGAAGGGATATCCAGCATACCAATACCACATGGGAAACACTCCACTATCCACCACAGAGGCAGAGAAAGACCTGGGAGTGTATGTTACCAGGCTACCAGTGAAGGGATATCCAGCACACCAATGGAAACACTCCACTATCCACCACAGAGGCAGAGAAAGACCTGGGAGTGTATGTTACCAGGCTACCAGTGAAGGGATATCCAGCACACCAATACCACATGGGAAACACTCCACTATCCACCACAGAGGCAGAGAAAGACCTGGGAGTGTATGTTATCAGGCTACCAGTGAAGGCCAAATCCGTGTCAATCGCAGCGGACAGGTTAAGGAAGAGACAGACAGACAGACAGAGGACTTGGTTAGCTCAAGTAGAAGGGGAAGAGATAGACAGACAGACAGACAGACACAAGAGTTAGTTATATGAAGAAGAGACACAGAGACAGATCATAGAAGACTTGAATTACATAAGAAAGAGACAATCAGACATACACAGGAATTACTTAACAGACAGCAGACAGACACCCACAGACACAAGACTTAGCAAAAGATACATGGCTGGGAAGAGATATATTGAGAGCACATTTTAAGTATATGTTAGTGTTTTATTGTTTTAGTGGAAAATACAAGATTTGAGCATAGAACTACTAACAGAGACAGGACAGATATTGTACAGGTCAGAGTGGATAGAGAACCAGGTGGAGAGGTGGAATTAGAACCTTTACCGGGGCAGGATGGAACACACTAACACCAGACTGAGAACCAGGTGGAGAGGTGGAATTGGAACCTTTACCGGGGCAGGATGGAGCACACTAACACCAGACTGAGAACCAGGTGGAGAGGTGGAATTGGAACCTTTACCGGGGCAGGATGGAGCACACTAACACCAGACAGAGAACCAGGTGGAGTACATTGGGAAAGGCCTTTGTCATACACTACAGGAAGAGTCTAACTGCACATACCTGACGACACCGTTCGACGTTTGAATTTCTCCTGAGCGAGCGTGGTTGACTGCTGTTCCTTCCCTGGTTGACTGGAATTCGGTTGTGACTTCCTCGTCAAGAAATCGAAATAGCCCTTGGAAGCTGTGACCTGCTCCTTGAAGTCCGCTTCCCCAAGACTCCTCGACATCCCAGCCTCGTCAATCTGCAACGTGCTCGAGGCTAAGGACTTTGAGCGAGAGTCCTTCGAGAACGACATCTGGGTCTTCAACTGAGGGACACATCTCCTAGTGGCAAAGTCGTAGGATGAGAGAGACCTTGGTTTGTTGGTCTCCTCAGGTACAGGACTCTCCGAGGGGTCCTGTAGGGTGGTGGACCGGGATATCAGGAGGTCGTCGGAGGACCGTGACCTGCCCAGGGGTGCGTTATGACCACAGAGCAACGTGCTGTCCGAGGAGGAAGGACGCAGCCCGCACACATCCTGCAGGAGAGAGAGGAGTAAAGGAGTGTGTGTAGGGGTATGTAGGAGTGTTTAAGTCCTGCAGGAGAGAGAGAAGGAGTGTAGGAGCTTGTGTAGGATATGTAGGAGTGTGTGTAGGAAGTATTTACAGGAGGGAAGGAGGGAGTGATGTAGGAGTGTGTAGGATGTTTTAAAGGAGTCGAAAGGAGTGTGAATGTGAATAAGCAATGAGTAATTTAAGTGGGAGTGAGTATGTGTGTGTGTGTGTGTGTGTGTACGTGAGTCAGTAAGGGAACGACAGAGAGATAGAGAGTAAGAAAGATGAATAAGTTGAATAAGAGATTGAGTCAGGCAGAAAACGGATGAAAATAGACAAGTTACCCATCAAACTTATCCCCCCTAAAAAAAATATATTGTCCCATTCCGTCGCCATAAGCTGAATAGGAGAATGAGAATGGCAGTAAACGGAGGAAAATAAAAATGTTCCCCCTTCAAACCTAACCAAAAAAAGAAAATATCGCATCATTCCGTCGCTCAACTCACCACCTTGCCGTCGTAACATGAGAACCCTGGGTAGTCCGACGCGCTTTTCTTTACTCTGGGGTCATCGTTGTTCTGGGGGTCGCGCGTCTTGATCCCCAGCAGCCGGAGGATCACGTCCATCTTCTTTGCGTAGTCCATGTGCCCTGCGGAGGTGTAGAAATTAGGGGACACTTAAATAATCTTGAACCGAAAGAAAATGAGGAAGATTTTGGGGTTGAAACGGAAACTGAAGGAATACTAGAATGATATTGAGACTAAAACTACATTACTACACAACGTCCATCTTCTTTGAGTAGTCTGTGTGATCTGCGGAAGTGTAGAAATTAGGGGAAACTTAAAAAATCTTGGTCCGAAAGAAAACGAGGAAGATTTTAGTGTTGAAACAGAAACTATAATGAATACTAGAATGATATTGAGACTAAAACTACATTACTACACAACGTCCATCTTCTCTGAGTAGTCTGTGTGACCTGTGGAAGTGTAGAAATTAGGGGAAACTTAAAAAATCTTGGTCCGAAAGAAAAAGAGGGAGATTTAGGGGTTCAAACAGAAACTGAAGGAATACTAGAATGATATTGAGACTAAAACTACATTACTACACAACGTCCATCTTCTTTGAGTAGTCTGTGTGCCCTGCGGAGGTGTAGAAATTAGGGGACACTTAAATAATCTTGAACCGAAAGAAAATGAGGAAGATTTTGGGGTTGAAACAGAAACTGAAGGAATACTAGAATGATATTGAGACTAAAACTACATTACTACACAACGTCCATCTTCTTTAAGTAGTCTGTGTGACCTGTGGAAGTGTAGAAATTAGGGGACACTTAAAAAATCTTGGTCCGAAAGAAAATGAGGAAGATTTTTGCGTTGAAATGTATTAAAAGAACAGAAAAAAAACCACCAATATCTTTCTTTACCATAAAAAACAGAAAAACAAAAAAAACACTGCCTTACTTTCCTCTAATCCCCCCACCCCCACCCCCCAAGACCCCCCCCTCCCCCTTACCTGTCACAATGTCTGAGAGATCAAAGTTGAACATCCGCCGGTCCTGCCAGTCAACCGCCATTAGACCGGCGATCCTGAGGCTGCCGGAGGACGACCGGTAGAGGAAGCGCAGCAGCCAGTCCCCCTGACAATAGCCGTTGATGATGCGGCCAGACACAACCGTACCTTTGGGGGGGCGAGAGGAGATGTGACAAGGGTGTGGCTGGTGGTGGAGGGAGAGAGAGCGAGGGAAGGTAGGACGATGAGTGTGTGGGGATAAGAGAGAGATATGGAGAGAGAAGGGAGGAAGTGTGGCTTTTAGGGTGTGGTCATAGGTGAGAGAGAAATAAGGAGAGAGAAGGGAGGTATGGTGTGGCTCTTAGTGTGTGGTGCGACGCGGGAGAGAGAGAGAGGGGAAATAGTGCGGCAATGAGTGTATGGTTATGAAACAGAGCGAGAGGGAGGAGGAAATATACAATAGAAGGTGTTTGGAGACATAGACTAATAAAACTGAAAAGCAACGTGTGTGACTGAGCGGAAGAACAGACCAGGAGGAATTGATATATAGGTGTGTGTGACTGAGTGGAAGAACAGACCAGGTAGATGTGACACAGCCCAGGTAACGATCGCTCTTTCAAGAACAACGTCTACACTCACGGAACTTCTCCCAGTCCTTGGCATAGCCCGGCACCGGCGCTCCCAGCATGATGGCGTCCTGGACTATGCCGGCACTGGCCTTCTTACGACACAGCTCCTGGAGAGAGAGAGAGAGGGAGAGAGAGAGAAAGGCCATTAGTGAGAGAGGGACAACTTGACACAGAGAAACAGAGATACAAATTCAGTGAGAGATGGATGGACACAGACAGACAGAGAGATGGACAGACAGACAGACAGAGATGGACAGACAAACAGACAGAGATGGACAGAGACAGACAGAGATGGACAGAGACAGACAGAGAGATGGACAGAGACAGACAGAGAGATGGACAGACAGACAGACATAGATGGACAGAGACAGACAGAGAGATGGACAGAGACAGACAGAGAAGGACAGACAGACAGACAGAGATGGACAGAGACAGACAGAGAGATGGACAGAGACAGACAGAGAGATGGACAGACAGACAGACAGAGATGGACAGAGACAGACAGAGAGATGGACAGACAGAGATGGACAGAGACAGACAGAGAGAGATATGGACAGACAGAGGCAAAATGAGAGACTGACAGACAGAAAGACGAAGAAACAGAGAGACAATGTTACAGATGAAGACAGACAGAGAGACAGACCAGTAAGTAGACAGACAGAAACAGACAAATAAATTAAAAACAAACAAAAAAAAAATCATAAACGTCACAACACCTCCTCACCTGCAGACAGTAATAGATGACACGCGCGCCGAGGGAGAAGCCGATGAGCGTAACAGGCCGCCTTCCGTGCTGCCCCTGAACCAGCACCTCCGCCAGCTGCTTCCCCACCTGGGCGGAGCGACGGCAGCACACGCCCCAGGGGTTGTCGATCACCGAGGCCAGCGTCAGCAGCGAGGCGGGCCACGTGATAGCGGAAATGATGCCTATGGGGGTGGAGGCGAAGGGGGACATGAGAGAGAGCGTTTGAGGGCTGCGTGGAGGAATTTCTTTGAGTTTTGTGGTTTTTTGAGTCGGTTGAGGAAGTTCCTTTAAGTTGAGTGGTTTTTGAGTCCATTTTTTTAAGTCTGAGGCAGTAGATTTGTTTAATTCTTATATTTTTAGTTGGTAGAATGATTTTTGGAGTGGATGGAGCAGTTTTTGAGGTGGTAGAGTAATTTTTCGGAGCTGGTACAATTATTTTCAAAGTCTAGGAGGATTTTTTTAAAGTCTGAGGAAGTAGATTTGTTTAATTCTTATAGTTTTAGTTGGTAGAATGATTTTTTGAGTTGATGGAACAATTTTCGAGGTGGTAGAGTCATTTTTTGGAGCTGGTACAATTATTTTCAAAGTCTAGGAGGATTTTTTTAAAGTCTGAGGCAGTAGATTTGTTTAATTCTTATAGTTTTAGTTGGTAGAATGATTTTTTGAGTTGATGGAACAATTTTCGAGGTGGTAGAGTCATTTTTTGGAGCTGGTACAATTATTTTCAAAGTCTAGGAGGATTTTTTTAAAGTCTGAGGCAGTAGATTTGTTTAATTCTTATAGTTTTTGTTGGTAGAATGATTTTTTGAGTTGATGGAACAATTTTCGAGGTGGGAGAGTCATTTTTCGGAGCTGGTACAATTATTTTCAAAGTCTAGGAGGAAAAGGAGGAAGGAAGAAGCTAATAGGAGACATGATCTAACTGTCTGATATGATTAGAGTTACATAGATTTACATAGATGCTCAGAGACAGGTGGTAGTGTCGATCTAACTGTCTGATATTAGTGGAACAGATCTCTTAACCCGGTAGCTGCGGGGGTCATGTTTCTTAGGTTAGGTTAAGTTAGGTTAGGTTAAAGGCCCCTCTAAGTAAAATAATGAGAAAGAATCATCACTCACGCCAACCATTTCAAAATATATATCAACGCATATGTGATCAGCTTATGCATCATCTATTTTATGAAGTTTATATCATGGCAGAAATTTGCCCCGCCGCTGGTACACAGTAAAGCCACAAATTTGGCCCACCGCTGGTACACAGTAAAGCCACAAATTTGGCCCGTCGCTGGTACACAGTAAAGCCACAAATTTGGCCCGCTGTTGGTACACAGTAAAGCCACAAATTTGGCCCGCCGCTGGTACACAGTAAAGCCACAAATTTGGCCCGCTGCTGGTACACAGTAAAGCCACAAATTTGGCCCGTCGCTGGTACACAGTAAAGCCACAAATTTGGCCCGTCGCTGGTACACAGTAAAGCCACAAATTTGGCCCGTCACTGGTACACAGTAAAGCCACAAATTTGGCCCGTCGCTGGTACACAGTAAAGCCACAAATTTGGCCCGCTGCTGGTACACAGTAAAGCCACAAATTTGGCCCGTCGCTGCTACCAGGTTAAGGGAATGTCCAAGGCAGGGAGTGAGAGAGATTCAACTACTAAGGGTGCATGTATGGATAGATGAATGAATGTATGAATGAATGAATGAATGAATGAATGTATGTATGTGTGTCTTGTTCACCTGCGAGGATGGTGTACTTGAGGGTCTCCTGCACGGCCATGGAGAGGGCAAACTGTAGCAGGTAGTCCATGGCCTGGCCCAGCTCAAGAAGGTACTGAGACTCATAGCGCAAGCAGTACTGTGAGGGGGAGAGTTACATAGAGTCACATAGATGCTAGGAGACAGGTGGTAGTGTTGACATTGAGGAGGTTTACATAGATATATATAGAAGGATGAAGGACACTATTGCTATTGGTACTCACAACAGAAGTAGAAAGAGCTCATACTGGAAGAGGAAGAGTTACATAGATTTACATAGATGCTCAGAGACAGGTGGTAGTGTTGACATTGAGGAGGTTTACATAGATATATATAGAAGGATGAAGGACACTATTGCTATTGGTACTCACAACAGAAGTAGAAAGAGCTCATACTGGAAGAGGAAGAGTTACATAGATTTACATAGATGCTCAGAGACAGGTGGTAGTGTTGACATTGAGGAGGTTTACATAGATATACATAGAAGGGTGAAGGACACTATTGATATTGGTACTCATAACAGAAGTAGAAAGAGCTCATAGCAAAAGAGGAAGAGAGCTACATAGATTTACATAGATGCTTAGAGACAGATAGGAGGTTTACATAGATATACATAGAAGGGTGAAGGACACTATTGCTATTGGTACTCATAACAGCAGTAGAAAAAGCTCATAGCGAAAGAGGAAGAGAGCTACATAGATTTACATAGATTCTCAGAGACAGGTGGTAGTGTTGACAGTATTGAAGATAGGTACATAAGTTTCCGAAGGACACTATTGCTTCATATAGTTATTTAGTACTGAATGCATGAGTTACTGGCAATGAAACTGGATATATTACCCTTGGACATATATTACTTTGCATCCATGTATATTACCTGTTCCCTAGAGTGGAAGAGAGTCAGCCAGGGTCTGCTGAAGTCATCCGTGCCCTCCTTGGTCAGCCAGCCGGAGATTGCAATGGTTATGTGGAGGTGGTTGCCATCCGTCAGGTAGTCAAAGGCAAACTCCTCCACCTCCCCGATCCTCTTCTGCATCTTGAAACCTATGGAGAAGAGGATTAGGAAGAGGATTCAGAATTTAAGAAGATGGAAAGAGAAAAAAATATGTAGAATTGATAAGACTAAATCCTCCTCCTTCTCCTCCCTGATCCTCTTCTGCATCTTGAAACCTATGGAGAAGAGGATCAGGAAGAGGATTCAGAATTTAAGAGGATGGAAAGAGAAAAAAATATATAGAATTGGCAAGACTAAATCCTCCTCCATC
>NC_066567.1:35000-57500 GCF_024679095.1 Eriocheir sinensis | reverse complement strand
AGTTGCCACATACTCTCAGATTTCAGTGTTTTTTATTGTTTTTCTTTATTATCTTCGTTTTTACTGTCTTTTGGGGACTCGGAAGGGAGTTTTGGTGTTTGGGTATCGCTGTTTTAGGGTTTTGTTTAAGGTGTTTGGATCTGCTTGGCTGGATACTGGGAGGTTCATCTTAAATCATCTTCCTCCTAATCCTCCTCTCCTCATCATTCTCGTTTCTCTTCTCTCTTCTCCTCTTCCTCTTCTCATCTTATAAGTCTCTCCTCCTCCTCTTCCTCCTCCTCCTCCTCGTCTTCTTATCATTCTCGTTTCTCTTCTCTCCTCCTCTTCCTCTTCTCATTTTTTAAAAACTGCCGTGCTATACAAGGCTGTGATCTCTGCAGTATTTTACTTTAAGGACTAGTATTTACTCTATCTCTGTATTCATTCCCATCTATAGTGCTTGGGCAATGTTCTCCGTCCCCACATTTTATTGTCTTATTGTCCAGGGGGAGGTACTGCCCCCTCCCTTGTTGTGCTTTCCTTCCTACCATTGTATTTTAATTTCATGGTGCTACCTACACATGTATTAATAGTTGTATAATCACACTCTGTCCTGCCTGGGGGTTGGGATGGCATGTTCCTCCCTTCTCCCTTGTTGTTTACCTGCAACAATAAACTATCAATCAATCAATCAAGTCCCTTCTCCTCCTCTTCTTCTAATCATTCTCGTTCGATCGACTGACTGTGTGTCCGCCGCACGCGACCGCGACTGAGGGTTTTGATAAGGCTTTTGTAAGGGCGGTTTCATGGTCCTGGTGGTAGTTTGGCCCTTCCTCTGTATCCTGAGCCTAAAAGAACACTCATTAGAACCCGATTTATAACCTTTTTGGCCTTTGGAAAGAGTTGATATGAGCGGCGGAGGGAGGGCGAGGCGCTCACGGCCTCTCCGGGCAGCGATGCCGCGGAGATTCTTCGATCAAAATCTGAACCTATTTTCGTTACTCGAGACTATTTTCTTGCAAATAGGGATCGTCTGGAGAAAGAAAGTGGAGAGAAAGGCATTTCTGGCCTCGAAATTGCGATACCCAGCCTTATAACTAAGATACTGGCCTGTAAAGTTGGTGGCAGGTCGACAAATCTGAAAACCTATTTTCGTACGTTATTCGGGATTATTTCTTTGCAAATGGGGACGTACTCTCCTTGTTAAAAAGTGGCCACTTTTTTAACAAGGCTTTAATTCGGAGGGTATTAAGCATTTCCAGGGGTGTACTGTACGTAGGCTACGTCGATCATGACCCTTGTGGTAGTCTGACCCTTCTTCTGTGCCCTGAGCCGAAAAGAACAGTCATTAGGACCCGATTTATAACCTTTATGGCCTTTGGAAAGAGTCGATGTGAAGGGTGGAGGCGTCTGAATGCATTTATAATTAACATGACGTGTCTTTCGTTACGTAGAGGGCATTTGACAAGGCTTTCGTAGGGGTATTGAGCATTTCCAGGGGTATTTTCATGGCCCAGGTGGTAGTGTGACCCTTCTTCTATTCCCTGAGCCAAAGGAGCAATCATTGGAACCCGATTTATAACCTTTTTCGCCTTTGGAAATTGGCGGAGAGGAGGAGGCTGGGCCGTCAAGTTCAGGTTCAAGCTCAGAGGCCAGAACGTGCTTTCTCGACCAAAATTTGAGAACCCATTTTTGTTAATCGGGGCTATTTCCTTGGAAATGAAGACTCTCCTTGTGTAAAGCGTGCCGAAATGTCCATTCCTTGCCTCCAATTTGCGATACGAAGCCTAATTACCGAGATGTTGGCCTGTAAAGTTTGCGGTGGCGAGTGAAATCTGACCAAAATTTGAGAACCCATTTTCGTTAATCGGGGCTATTTCCTCGCAAATGGGGACTCATCATATGTAAAACGTGCCCGCAAACCTATTTCTGGCCTCTAAATTGCGATAGGAAGCTTATTTACCGAGATATTGGCCTGTAAAGTTGGCGGTGGCGAGTGAAATCTGACCAAAATCTCAGAACCCATTTTCGTTAATCGGAGCTATTTACTTGCAAATAGGGACTCATCATATGTAAAACGTGCCGGCAAACCCATTTCTGGCCTCTAAATTGCGATACGAAGCCTACCCACCGAGATATAGGCTTGTAAAATGTAAAACTCTACGGGGTGTGACTACCATTTTCGAAACCAAAATTGGTTATTTCGGGGTTTTAAAAGTGCCACAACCTCGGGGAAACACTAAAAAATCCAGTGTTAGTGTCGGTTTTGTCCTACGTTAAAAAATAACGGAGATATAACCGATAATGTGGAATCATCCCAAAACATTTCACGGCCTCTCACGCCTTTATTCTGGGGCGCTTCTTAAGGTGACAGGTCTTATCATGGGCAACAGATCACGAGAAAGCCATTGCCGTTTTCAGAATTCGTCTAGCTCCATTAGTAATTGAGTTATATCCATATAAAGAAAGTTTCAGCGTTTACCAAAGTGTGGCTTTATTTCTCAGTGATTTCCTTTGTCCTTGGCACCCAAATGAAGCTAAAGACTCGGGGAAGGCGTTTCTAGTCTTGTTTTTGCGATAGATAAGCTGATAAAGTAGATATACCCATGATTCTGAACAACTGTCGAAAATTTTCTCACATTTCAGCTATTTTCCGGGCCATTTCTCTCTAATTCTCCTGTTTGCGGCACTCTCCTAGTGTAAAATGAAATGCTGAACAGTTTCTCGTTTAGTAAATTTCGTTTGGTTGAGAATTAAGGGAGATTTTTTAAATTTTCTTCATTCAGGTGTTGGGGAGGGGGGAGTGGCTAGGGGGTAACGGGGTGGGAGGTTGGGAGGGAGGTAGTAAGGGGGTAACGGGGAGGGGGATGAAGCAAAACGATGCCATAAGGTAACGCTCAGCTTTTATATTTTTATTTATCGTTTACTTTTAAAATGTTTGGTTTTTTTATTTTTTTTATTGGTGGCCTATTTATTCGATTTTAGTAACCATTAAATGCGTTTTTTTGACATAATTGAGAATAGTAATACTTGATATGTATAGTGTGAGTGTCAGTATGGGTGAATCGTACGTTGTTTGTGGATAATTTACTTAGTGAGCAGAAGTAATAAAAGTGAGGGAAGAAAAGCCAGAGAAAAACATCAGAGGAGAGGAGAGCTAGTGACGGGGTGGAACAGGTCACGAGAAGAAGAAGAGGAGGAACCAAAACACCCAAAATGGCGGGCGTTTTGGCTGGCCGCGGTACAATCCCCCGGCAGGTCAACAGCAAGGCACAGGAGTAAATAACACAGTGCCATTGACAAGCGGTGCGTGTGATTAAAAAGCAGAGGGCAGGACCAGGAGAAGGAGGAGGACCTGCAAGGCGGTACAAAAAGATACAAGTGAACAGGGCACAAGAAGAAGAGGAGGAGGAAGCTGCCGCAGCCTCCAGAGCGAGATAACTGATAACAGGTGAGTAAATCAACGGACAGAACAGGAGTGAGGGTGCGTTAGAGGTGGTCTGGAGGTCAAAACAGCGGCGAGGTCAACTTGGGTCACTGTGGGTGGAGATGCCGTGGGTAGAGATACTGTTTGTCATCTGAAACTATTGTCTTGTCTTGTAGTTTACTAGTTGGTGATATTCAACAGGGTCACCTTGGGAGTCCACTGTGCTCCACTCCTAATGTGGCTCAGGTGGTCAGGGAGAGAGAGAGAGTTACTCCCTGCTCCCGTTGGAGTAGTCGCGTGTAGGACAGGGCGCTGGTAGGTAGATTTCGTAGGACAGGCAGGAAGTGTGCAGTCACATATATACTTCCATAACAGATGTGTGGCTGCATAAGAGGTGTTCAGAAGCTCATAACAACAGTGAGGTCAACTAGGACACTGTGGGTAGAGATTAAGAACATAAGAACATAGGAAAACTGCAAGAGGCCGGGTGGCCTGCACAGGGCAGTTCCAGAATCCCCCCCACTACTCACGGTGGGTGAGGCGTAGTTACAGGGGTTACAGGTAGAGGCTTGATCCTCGTTATACCGGCGGTACCCAGGCACGCATCCAGCACCCCGTCACCCTACTGCACCCACACCTCACTGCCACCTGTCGTCCTCGGCCATGTAGCTATCCAGTCTACTCTTAAAACAAGCTATCGTCCCTGCACTAACTATGTGATTGCTGAGTCTATGCCATTCCCCCACCACCCTATTACTAAACCAATTCTTGCCTATATCTCTCCTAAATCTATCCATTACTGCGAGTTCTATCCTGCTGGCTAATTCTCAGTACTTTACTTATATCGCCTTTGTTGTAACCCTTGACCCATTTGAATACTTCTATCAGATCTCCCCGCACTCTTCGTCTCTCTAGTGAATGTAAGTTTAGATGTTTCAGCCTATTTTGATATAGGAGGTTCCTCAGCCCCTGAATCATCTTGGTCATCCACCTCTGAACTGATTCTAGCAAGATGATGTCCATTCTGTAGTGTGGGCACCAAAACTGGACAGCATAATCTAAGTGTGGCCTAACTAACGCTAAATAGAGTCTGAGGATGACCTCTGCACTCCTGTTGGTTACCGTCCTGTTAATAAAGCCTAATACCCTGTTAGCCCTATTCTTCGCACTAATACATTGCTTCCTTAGTTTTAGGTCAGAGTTCACTAACACTCCCAAATCCCTTTCACACTCAGACCTGCCCATCGCTGTGGAGTCTAAACTATACCCGTGTAATGGGTTGCGTGTTCCTACACTAAGTACGCTACACTTGGTGATGTTAAAATTCATCTGCCATTTCTCTGACCAAGCTAAGGCTTACTGCTTACTCTTTCCTCCCATTTAATATTAAATCTAATTTCCTTATGATCACTGTTACCTAATGAATCCCCAACCTCAATGTTGCTTATTATATCCTCTCTATTAGTTAACAACAAATCCAAAATATTTTCTTCCCTCGTTGGTGTTCTAATTAACTGCTTAAGGAAACTATCCTGTATCACATCTAACAAATCCTGTGCCTCTTGGTCTCCGGATAAAGTATCCCACTCTATGTTCCTATAATTGAAATCCCCAATTACACACACATTCCTATATCTTGACGCCCTACTAATTTCTTGTAAAAGGGGTTGGCTACTGTCCCTGGTAAGGTTGGGCGGTCTGTAAAGTACTCCGAGGACAAGCTTCTCCGTCCTACCTACTGTTTCTACCCAGAGGGATTCTGTATTGCTATCTTCCTTGATTGAGTTGTTGATGACACACTTAAGATTGTCCCTCACGAAGAGTGCGACCCCACCCCCCTTCCTGCCTGCCTGCTTCTTACTTACCCTAAAAACCCTGCAGGGCCCCCAATCCACATTCAAGGGCATCAGACAAGATCTGTACCCCCTCCCATGAAAGGTGAACCCCGTCCCTCTGGTATAGGTGGTTCTTGCCAAAGAAACTGTCCCAGGTGTCGACAAATTTCCATCCATTGGCTTTGCAATAATCTGCCAACCTGCAGTTTAATTCTGTGTCTAGATATCCTGTTTGTCATCTGTGTCCTTAATACATCTCCCAAGGAAGTGCGCAGTCACATATACAACTTAACAACTATGAGATAGTGATGATAAGCACATTGTTGAGAGTAATCATGACCTTGCATGTTCTAGTGGAGGGATCAGGTGAAGCTGCCCTGTTGACAAAAGAGTATATATTCCGTGTTGTCATGCAGTGTAGTGAGTAGAGTTTAGCCTTTTTGTGCATGATAAGCCAGGATCAGTTACGCTGAATGCTTCTCACTCTGTCATCCTCCTCCTTGCAGCTGAGAGACGGATGCTGCGTGAATGTTTCGATTAGTCTCGGCTCTCCTACCGGAGCAGGCGGTGCAGAGCCTCTCAGCTGCCTACTTCAGAGGTATTCATATAAAGATAAGGTTTTTGATACATAGATATTCTATTCAGATTAATGCAAGGGGAACTTTTTTCTCTCTTAATGGAACCTACTTTGATGAATGGCTAGTTAGTATTTATTAGGATCTTTTAAACTCCTTTTTCACTCTGATGTAAGGGAAACTGTTCTCTTTCTCTTGTAATGGAACCTTATTATGAAGTTAGTATTTATCCTGTCTGCTGCAATTGGCACGGATTTTGCCTTCACTGGTAGCCTGGTAACATACACTCCCAGGTCTTTCTCTGCCTCTGTGGTAGATATTGGAATGTTCCCATGTGGTATTGGTATGCTGGATATCCCCTCCCAAGCTGCAGGACTTGACATTTTTCTTCATTGAATTGTAGCAGCCACTTTTTGTTCCATTCCTGTTGCTTGATGAGGTCTTCTTGTAGGAAATCCACAGTCAAGGGGTTCTTATCACATCTTAAGTGGCTCTCCCTGCCCTGCCAGCCAACGCGTGGTACAGCGTCGGGTCAGGCAAGTTCCACAGCACCCAGACCACCGAGGAACACACCACCATGAAGATCCAGGTGCTGCCGGCCCTCTCGGACAACTACATGTACTTGGTGAGTGTGACCAAGACCTCCATCTATCTCTGTCTATCTGTCTATCTTTTGTTTCTTGGTCTTCCTTCACTGTGTTTCTTCTTTCATCCATTAACTCTCTCTCTGTCTATCTATCTATCTATCTTAATCCTTGTCCTTTCTTCTTTTTTCATCCATTATCTTCTCTCTTTCTTTCTTCCTTCTGTCTTTCTTTGCTTATACTTTATTTATTTATTTATTATTTTTTTAATATTCCTTCTATTGTCCCTTTCTTCTTTCCTCCCTCCATATTCCTGTTTATACAAAAGAGTTTACTTAGTCATTTGTGTCTCCTGGATTGTAAACTATAACACTACTACTTTACCTTCTATTCCCCTTACCTTACCTTCCCTTCCCTTACTAGCACTACTACTAATGATAATAATTTGTTCCCAGTTGATGGATGAGAAGAGCAAGGAGGCTGCCATAGTTGATCCGGTGGAGCCCAAGACAGTGTTGGAAGCTGTTAAATCTGCTGGTGTTAATCTGACCACAGTACTCACCACGCACCACCATTGGTAAGCTAATACAACACCACCATCATTGTCTGTGTGTGTGTGTGTGTGTGTGTGTCTTCTCTCTCTTAACTAATCTCCAATGTTTACTTTCTGCACGTCATTCTCCCATTGTGTTCCCGAGAAAGATCTTCGTCATGCTAAGAAATATTTTACTAGTTATGGAAACTGGGAAAGGGAAGAATAGTTTAACCCGTCCGCTGCGATTGACACAGATTTTGCCTTCACTGGTAGCCTGGTAACATACACTCCCAGGTCTTTCTCTGGCTCTGTGGTGGATAGTGGAGTATTTCCCATGTGGTATTGGTATGTTGGATATCCCTTCACTGGTAGCGTGGTAACATACACTCCCAGGTCTTTCTCTGCCTTTGTGGTGGATAGTGGAGTGTTTCTCATGTGGTATTGGTATGCTGGATATCCCCTCCCAAGGTGCAGGACTACATTTTTCCTCATTGAATTGTAGCAGCCACTTTTTGTTCCATTCCTGTAGCTTGGTGAGGTCTTCTGGTAGGAAATCTGCAGTCAGGGGGTTAAGGAGGAAGGGAAGGCATCTAATGTATAAGACCTGCTATTTAAGGAAAGCAGGTGAGGAAGGAAGAGTTTGAGGAGGATGGGAAGGCAGAATGAATGAAGCAGTAGTAGAATTATCAATTCATCTAGTGTACAAAACTATAAGCACTCATGACACTTGCTTTCCAGGGATCATGCTGGCGGAAACAAGGAGTTGGTGAGCTCCTACGAAAACCCGCTCAAGGTTGTGGGCGGAGACGAGCGAGTGGATGGCTTGACGCAGCTGGTGGGCCATGGAGACACCCTGACCATTGGCTCTCTCAAGATCGAGTGTCTCTTCACACCTTGTCACACCAAGGGCCACATCTGCTATAATGTGACCTCAGATGACCCGGAACACAAGCCAGCTGTCTTTACTGGTGGGTAGAGTTGGTGTAACCTGACCTAGTGTAGCTTAACCTTGTCTAACCTTACCTAACATTACCTAACCTAACTTAACCTGACCTTACCCAACCTTACCTAACCTAACCTTGCCTTGCCTTGCTTAACCCTTCCTTGCGCGCGGTGTGGACGCGACTATCCCCTCAGGCGCAGTTGGGGAGCCCAATGGGGGGTCTCTTTTAACCTCTGTATCTCAAAAACTATTTATCACAGCTAAAAAACAAAAACACCATTGGAAAGAGGAAGTCCAGATCTATAGGAGTCGGTTATGTATGCCTCTCTTGTGAACTTATGTTGGTGCGTGCGGGATGATCAACCGTATTGAGGGAACTGCGGACATCTTTTCTTGAGATTCTTTCAAGGGAGTATTGCCAACTGCAATATTTACAACTATTTGGTCAAAGAATCAGTCAAGTGATAGGTGAAGCTATGCAAAAATGCCGCTATATTAGGCAAGAACATCCACCAGTTATTCGTCCGTAGATTTGCCGTGCTGGGCTGATATGATTTTCCATCAAATTTGGTGAAGAATCCACTCAATTGGCAATCCTGTGTTGTGAGAATTAGTGTTGGAACACTCATATACGCGGGAGATTTGAGTGCGGGTGGATCTCGCAGCGAGCGTTTAGCGCCACCAGCAAATACGCCTAACGCTCGCTGAGAGCGTTTAGCAATGAAAGGGTTATTCTAGCATAACCTTCTCTTGACTTCCCTTGCCTTGCCTAACTTAGTCTTAATATACCTTACCTTACCTAGCCTAACTTTACCCTACCTTCCTATTATTATTACTATTATTATGATTATTATTATTATTATTATGATTTATTTTCAGGTGACACGCTGTTCATCGGAGGGTGCGGGAAGTTTTTCGAAGGTGATGGCCAGCAGATGCACCACGCCCTGATTGGGGTCCTGGGAGCGCTGCCTGACCACACGGTAAGCCAGCGGAACAACCCTCTGTCCTCTCCTACACGTCATCAGTCCAGCTCAATTCCTTTATGCAGGGAGAACTGGAGGAAGGGAGGACAGAGTATGTGATTGCTAAGAATGGGAAAGACTCCTATAGTGTTTAGAATATTCCAGCACCCAAGTACACACATTTGATGAGACTTTCATGAGAGTTATGGCCATTTCCAGGGATAGTTTTATGAACCTGGTGGTAGTTTGATCCTTCCTCTGTATCATGAACCTAAAAAAAACACTCACTAGAAACTGACTGATCTCCTTTTTGACCTTTAGAAATAGTTGATTGGTAAGAGTTTGGGCCATTTCCAGGGATAGTTTTATGACCCTCTGTATTTTCCAGCTTGTGTACTGCGGCCACGAATACGCATTGCAGAACCTCAGATTCGGTGCACACGTCGAACCCAACAACTCAGCCATCCAGGAAAAGATTGCTTGGGTCAAGAAACGGCGCGATGAGAACCTTCCCTCGGTGCCTTCAACGATCGGTACGTAATGTTGAGAGAGAGAGAGAGAGAGAGGCAGATATACATTAATTTATTTTTTTGACCTGCTATATTTGCTCTAAAAAAAAAAAAATAAGTAACAATTCCATGATCTTTTTCAGGCCAGGAGAAGACCATCAACCCCTTTATGCGTGTGGGTGAGGCCAGCGTTCAGGAGCATGTCAAGACCTCAGACCCCATTGAGACCATGACTGCTGTGAGGGCTGAGAAGGACAACTGGAAGCCACCCAAGCTCTAGAGACGAGGTGAGGGCCCTAGGCTGTCCAACTTCCTAAAGAGAGAGTTTAACCATTGTCCTCACTCTCATTCCTTTGGTTGTGTGGTTTATAATTGGTTGGTCATGAGTTTGGTTACCTTAGCTTACCTTACCTGACTTAATCTAGTAAAATGTTGTCTTATATGTTAATTCTGGAGTGTGTGTGTGTATGTGTATTACAGATTCTGTCCTTTCTTACAGCAATGCCCAAGCCTTACCTAACCTTACCTTACCTGACTTAATCTAGTAAAATGTTGTCTTATATGTTAATTCTGGAGTGTGTGTGTGCATGTGTAGTACAAATTCTGTCCTTTCTTACAGCAATGCCCAAGCCTTACCTAACCTTACCTTACCTGACTTAATCTAGTAAAATGTTGTCTTATATTTTAATTCTGGAGTGTGTGTGTGTGTGTGTGTGTGTGTAGTACAAATTCTGTCTTCTCTTACAGCAATGCCCAAGTCTTACCTTACCTTACCTGACTTAATCTAGTAAAACGTTGTCTTATATTTTAATTCTTGAGTGTGTGTGTGTGTGTGTGTGTGTGTGTATACTAATTCTGTCCTTTCTTACAGCAATGCCCAAACCTTACCTTAGCTTACCTTACCTGACTTGATCTAGTAAAATGTTGTCTTATATGTTAATTCTGGGGTGTGTGTGTGTGTGTACTAATTCTGTCCTTTCTTACAGCCATGCCCAAGGAAGTGTTTTGGAAGGCCCATCGTCATCGCATCAGTGTTTGAGTTCCCTTCTAGTTGTAAGTCCACATCTGGGTTTCGTTTTGTAGCTCGATGCCACACATTGTAAATTTGTTCTTTCGAGTCTTTGCTACGTAGAGGTGCATACGACCGTAAGACCCGACTCTGTGCCGTAGTGTTCGATGTGTCAGATGAGATGCTGTACACTTTTCACATCTACCAGGAAAATAACCTGGTCTGTCTCTGTGTGTATCTCTCAGTCGGAGTTGCCAGAGTGAATGAAAATGTGTGTTGAAGTATTTCTGAGGAGCATATTGGGAATGTCACAGTGATAAGTCTGTTTTGAGCATACTGAAAACTACCCTGGAAATGGCACAAGCCTGATATGATGTTAGAGGTCTGTTTAGTAAGAGTCAGAGGGCCAGTTTCAATCTAATACATACAACAAGTTTGTAAGCTCCCAACCAAATTACCCTGGAAATGCCACAAGCCTGATATGATGTTAGAGGTCTGTTTAGCAGGAGTCAGAGGGCCAGTTTCACAGTCTAATACATACAGCAAGTTTGTAAGCTCCCAACCAAATTACCCTGGAAATGCCACAAGCCTGATATGATGTTAGAGGTCTGTTTAGCGAAATGCCACAAGCCTGATATGATGTTAGAGGTCTGTTTAGCTGGAGTCAGAGCCTGATATGATGTTAGAGGTTTGTTTAGCAGGAGTCAGAGGGCCAGTTTCACAGTCTAATACATACAGCAAGTTTGTAAGCTCCCAACCAAATTACCCTGGAAATGGCACAAGCCTGATATGATAGCAGAGGTTTGTTTAGCAAGTTAGCAAGAGTCATAGGGCCAGTTTCACAGTCCAATACATGCAGTAAGTTAGTAATGTCCCCAACCAAAGGGAAAATACCATGAAATTGCTTGTATAGTGTTAAGTGTTTATATAAGAAGGAGGACATTTCAGGAAGTCTCTTTATTATCTGGTATCGGATGGACGTAACTGATCACTGTGGAAAATACAGTTAGGTTTGGCTGCTTACAAAGGCCCTGTGTTGGACTCTTGAACTGTCCCATAAGAACAGAGGCAGTATAATGTGTGTGAGTTTGTTCATTATTTGTACAGCCCTTCATGCTTGTCTGTTAACTTACAATGACTGTGTTGGACTCTTGAACCATGGAACACCTGCAATACTCCATAGGTCTTGAATGAGGGAGGTGTTTATTCTCAGAGGGATTTTGCAGCCATGGTGTTAGTTAGAATATTACTGCTCTTTTCTGATGTGTGAGATTATGACTCATTATGTAGAGTTTTGTTAAAAGGCTTCCGTTTCATGCATAAGATATGTATAAGAGAGAAGTTGACTTTGTTTTAGCAGTTCTATGATGTATATACTAAAAAGATAAGATGTAAGGCCTGCTACTATTGTTACTACTACTGCTACTACTATTACTGCTGCTGCTGCTACTACTACTACTACTGCTGCTGATGCTACTACAATTACAGCCACTATTACTACATATACTACTACTATTACAATTGCTATTACTACTACTACTACATAAGTATAGATGGAATTATAATTGTCATTATTATTATTATTAGTTATTATTATTGTTATAGTTGTTTGCTATACCCACAATCATCTCTTACCCCCTCCCAGATGCAAGGCAAGTTACCCCTATTCTAAGCAGGCAGGGAGCTTAGCAGAAGACAAGCAGGCAGGAACATGTACCAGAAGACAGGCAGACAGACAGACAAGCAGATACAGGTTACGTTTTCCAAGCCCAGATGTGTATGTATGAAGCATCAAGGCCACTAGTCTAGCAGAGGCCTTAAGCAGAAGAGCAGAAGCAGGTAGACCAGTGTATGCATCCACCCTACTGTATTTGAGCAGGGGAAGGAGTGTCGTAAGGTATGGACGGCCGTTTCATATGGTTGTGTGAGTACGTATGTCTGTTTTTCATATGTTCTTGTGTGTGTGTGTGTTTGTCTGTTATTTCAATTGTGTGGGTGTGTGTGTTTGTCCGTTACGTTTACGATTGTATGTGTGTTTGTCACTGAGGTCACCATTCAGTTGTTATTATCTCCTCCGTTACGTCACAATGTCCATTGCTTCTACAGCCCTGCGTGAGTTTGTCTGTTACTTTGTGTGTATTCGTCATTGAGGTCGGCATTTTATTGTTATCTTTTCTGTTGGGTCACAAAATGTACTTACAAGTGTTTTTACAATGTCATATATGGTTTCTGATGTCCAGTTTCCCAAGTCAACAGGGTAACATTGCCTTCACTTCCATTCAATAAAAGCATTACATTATAGCTACTAACCCATTTGATCTCCCTATATCACACTACCCAGACAGAGAGATGAGATAAGGAGTTGTGGAGGACAGAGAACAAGGTGGAGAGGGTAACTTTGCCTTCCCTTCCATTAAATAAAAGCATTATATAAAGGTTCGTCCACACGGTCGAACTCTGTCTGTCGAACAAACACTGTTACCATATCATAAGGCGAAGCAGGATGTCGTCATAAGCGTTGAAACGACGGAAGTTCATATGGCAACAAACAGTGGTACCAGATGAAGTTGTATACCATAGTTTCTACTCCGTTCACCAGGCAAAACCCGGCAGACAGTGTTCAAAGCCAATGTCCGCTGGCAACACACAGGTATCTAAGTCAGTGTCAGTATGTTAGTATGGAGACAACTGACAGACGTATGGCTAGCCATGTTGACAGGGCAGGTGAGACCTAATCAACTGACAGCCTCAGTTCATCCGGTAAACAAGTAACTGTGTTCATCCTGTGCCTGACAATGTCATGCTTCCACGCCTCTGTCCTGCCAGATAGTGTCCAAAGTTCTGACACTACAAACACGGGCAGTGTGTGTTACACCCCTTGGTGCTCACTGCTGTCATCAGTGCTCCTTTCTGCTTCTCGTTGTTAACTGGTAACGGTGGGTGTTCGTCGGACAGTGTTTGACTGTGTGGACAGACCTTAATAGCCACTAACACATTTGATCTCCCTACATTACACTACCCAGACAGAGAGATGAGGAAGAGTTTGTTCAGTATAGAGTTGTGTAGGACAGAGAACCAGGTGGAGAGGTTGACTTTGCTTTCACTTCCATTCAATAAAAGCATTACATTATAGCCATTAACACATTTGCTCTCCCCTCAATACACTACCCAGACAGAGAGATGAGGAAGAGTTTGTTCAGTATAGAGTTGTAGATGATAGAGAAGACAGAGAACCAGGTGGAGAGGTTGAATCATAATCTTTGTGGGCCATCTTAGAGTACATTGACCTCAGATGGAACCAGGAGTACATTGGGAAAGGCCTTTGTTCTGCAGTTGAGAAATAGGGATTTTTGGAGTCAGGTTAAAATAGTGACCTCAGACAGAACCAGGAGTACACTGGGAAAGGCCTTTGTTCAGCAGTTGAGAATTATGATCTTTTGGAGTCAGGTTAAAATACAGTGACCTCAGACAGAACCAGGAGTACATTGGGAAAGGCCTTTGTTCTGCAGCTTAAGTAATGATAACACCAAGCCAGGAAGTCAAATATTCCAGTATGATTCAAGATACTTTATTATTTGTGTAAGCTGACATTCGTTCCCTCACTCAGCTGCATTTTGAGGCAAGTGAAAATCTTATCACTGCCGCTGCCATTGGTCATTCCGTTCACAGCTGTCACTCATCGAAACAAAAGTGAAAATGAAAGTTTTTACTGGCATTACAAGAATACTGCAGGTAATACATAGCTAACCATTGCTGTGTGGCTATAAGTCCTAGAGTTAGATTAATACCTACTCCCTGCTTGAAAATACTGGCTTTTTACTTCATAGGGAAAAATGATAAAATAACTTAAGTGTTCAGGAGCATTCATATACCTTGAAAAGCCTCATGGAAATACAGGTAATTATCCTGGCATGAATATACTTAAGGGTTTACAGGAGGTGCTTGAGTATCTGAATCTTCTGACAGGTTAGTGAGCACTCGTGTGAAAACATTGTTACATTCAAGGTAACACAATAACTAGTGTACATTAGCATTCATATACCTTGGAAAGCCTCATGGAAATACTGGTAATTATCCTTGGCATGAATATACTTAATTTTACGGGAGTTGCTCGAGTATATGAATTCTCCTTGCATGAAAACATTGTTGCATTCAAGACTATGAACCAAAATGTAAGAGGTAAACTAAACTGGCCATGACCACTGAGAAACACTTGCACATAAGAGGTAAATTAAAATGGCAATGACCACTTTGGAACACTTGCACATTGCCACAATCCATTCCAGTATTGAAATGCTAATCCATGCACAAAAATAACCTCACATACACTTTCCAGAATCAAGACTCCCTAAATAAAACTAAAAATCAACAGAAAAAGACCATAATTATTACAAAGGAACACTCATATACCTTCAAAAATTCAAACACTCTTCCATGCCCAAAGCTACCCTAGAGCTGTTATCACGCGCTCATGTAAACACTCGTAGATACCGCCACACCTCAGTTCTCGGTGCTGAAGTACTCCTTGCTGCCTGTGGGGTCTGCTTTCATGGTCTTGCTGCCGGGCTTCCAACCAGCGGGACACACTGACACAAGGGAGAGAGAGGTGTTAGGAGGCTGGTTATAAGGTGCAGAGGAAGCATGAAAAACTAATCAGCTAATGCTTAATAATCTATAAGAAGTTAATGAATGATGACTGAATATGACTGGAAGCAATATTTCATGAGATTATCAAGTTCCAAAGGGTAGTTATCAAGTTCCAAAGGGCAGTTATTGAGTTCCAAAGGGCAGTTATTGAGTTCTGAAGGGCAGTTATTGAGTTCCGAAGGACAGTTATTGAGTTCCGAAGGGCAGTTATTGAGTTCTGAAGGGCAGTTATTGAGTTCCAAAGGGCAGTTATTGAGTTCCGAGGGGCAGTTATTGAGTTCCGAGGGGCAGTTAGCATGACAACACCATTCAAGATGGTTTCTGAAGGGCACCAACAGATGTGTCAACACCAGGCACATGACAACACACCTTCCCCATGCTTGTCGACAAACTGGAATGCTTGGACCAGGCGGAGAGTTTCGTCAACGTCACGCCCCACTGGAAGGTCGTTGATGGTGACCTGGAAAGCGTGTTAGGAGGTCAAAGGCCGAACAGAGGAGGTGACCAGGTAGACCAATGAAATAAGAGCGTTTCCCTGAGTATAAGAAGAGCAATTGCAGAGTATCAAGACACCTGTACATGCAAAATTGACCTGCCCTTTGACCTCTCCCATCTTCCTTCATTTGAGCAGCATCTAGCAAGCTTTTTCTGTTGTTGATTGTCTATATATTGTCCTTGAACTACTTCCTTTGCTGTATAAAAGAACTACTTCCTTTGCTGTATAAAAGAACTACTTCCTTTGCTGTATAAAAGAACTACTTCCTTTGCTGTATAAAAGAACTACTTCCTTTGCTGTATAATAGAGCTACTTCCTTTGCTGTATAATAGAGCTACTTCCTTTGCTGTATAATAGAGCTACTTCCTTTGCTGTATAATAGAGCTACTTCCTTTGCTGTATAATAGAGCTACTTCCTTTGCTGTATAAAAGAGCTACTTCCTTTGCTGTATAAAAGAGCTACTTCCTTTGCTGTATAAAAGAACTACTTCCTTTGCTGTATAATAGAGCTACTTCCTTTGCTGTATAAAAGAGCTACTTCCTTTGCTGTATAAAAGAACTACTTCCTTTGCTGTATAATAGAGCTACTTCCTTTGCTGTATAAAAGAGCTACTTCCTTTGCTGTATAAAAGAGCTACTTCCTTTGCTGTATAATAGAGCTACTTCCTTTGCTGTATAAAAGAGCTACTTCCTTTGCTGTATAAAAGAACTACTTCCTTTGCTGTATAATAGAGCTACTTCCTTTGCTGTATAATAGAACTACTTCCTTTGCTGTATAAAAGAGCTACTTCCTTTGCTGTATAATAGAGCTACTTCCTGTGCTGTATAAAAGGAGCGATAGGATCACAGAGGTTATTGAGTGGCTCACCTGTCGCAGATTTTGCTGGATGTCGATGATGAAGAGTCCTCGGAAGGAGAGCCCCTCGTCATCCTTCAGCACACCGTAGGCCCGGGAGATTTCCATGGACTTATCAGCCAGGAGGGGAATGTTCATCTTGCCCAGGCCACCCTCCTTCCGAGCAGTGTTGATCCTGGAAAAAGCAGACACAACATAAGCTTACTGGAGATAGATAGATAGAGAGGTTGAGGATTTTGGGAGAAGCCTTTATCCTCTATTCTGCCATGAAGTATCAAATGATTATGACAAATTTCTACACAAACTTCATCTTTCAGACATCAACCCACCAAGCCAGATGTGAGAAGTGGGAGTCGGTGGAGCAAGCCACAAGCTCACAGCCGATCTTCCTGAACTCCTCCGCCCTGTCCGAGAAGGCGATGATCTCGGTGGGGCAGACAAAAGTGAAGTCCAGTGGGTAGAAGAACAGGACCAGGTACTTTCCCTTGTAGTCCGTCAGCGAGATCTCCTTGAACTGCCCGTCCACCACCGCTGTCCCATTGAAGGCAGGAGCCGGCTTGGTGAGGGCAGGTACCTTGTTGCTCATGGTGGAAGTGGAGTTATGCAGCTTGGCCTGATGGGTGAGTGTGGAAATGCTTTAGTGTTAAATCAGTCAATCAGTTCTCTGCTCTCAAAACATCCTACACTATATATATCTATCAGTCTATTTTATCTACTTGTTTCATCATATCAGTCTATCAGTTCTCTGCTCTCAAAACATCCTACACTATCTATCAGGCTGTATTTTTATCTACTTGTTTCATCATATCAGTCAATCAGTTATCTGCTCTCAAAACATCCTACACTATCTATCTATCTATCAGTCTGTATTTTTATATACTTGTGTCATCATATCAGTATCAGTTCTCTGCTCTCAAAACATCCTACACTATCTATATATCTATCAATCAACATTGTTACTAATTTGTTTCATCATATAAGTCTATCTATCTATCTATGCAGTTTTATCAATGTTTTATCATATCAGTTTATCTATCTGCATTTTCACCCATTTCTTTCATCACATCTATCTATCTATTTATATTTTTACCTATGTTTTACTGGTCTATAGCTGAACCAGTGTAACCCAAACCACACTCTGAAATTACACAAGTTTACCATTGAAAATATAACCCCGGAACATTTAGGATAGTCTCCCCATCCATGGAGCTACATTATAAGGCCTTTACATGAAGCGATCTAAACATTTCTTCTTCTTATTATTGTTATTATTTTCATTTGTTCTTAGTTTCCCTTAAAAGTTGGAAGGTAGGACTATCTTACCTATCCACAAAAATATGGCATATATCTACAGCTATCTAACTCTTCCATCTTCCTTACAAAAAAACTATCTAAACCCTTCTCCTCTTGACCTACTACATGGCAAAGTACAGTTCTAGTAAGGTCTTTTATAGTTGGCCTGGCACGTAGATGCTACCAGTGAGATAAGTGCTTGGTCATGATGATAGCAAGTAGGCATAACACACTTGATTTATGGATGATGCAAGCACTTCACCCAGTCAAAAGGTATGTAATTCACCACGGCTTGATCACGTGTTGGACTCGTAATCACCACCAGGTACCCTCCCGACATGTGTGTATGTGTATGTTCAGCCAGTCAAAAGATGTGTGTGTATGTGTGTGTGTGTGCGCACGCAAGAGATTAGGATTAGAAAACTTAAAGTCGCTATGATATTAAAATACTGTTACATAATTCTCTCTCTCTCTCTCTCTCTCTCTCTCTCTCTCTCTCTCTCTCTCTCGAATAATTGATAAAAGAAGAAATAGATGGAAGGATAATGGAGACTATGCCTATCATATTTATCTATCAGCCCGTTTATCTATCGAGCGTCATATTAATCAACCCATGTATCTATCGAGCTATTACGTATTTATCAACCCATTTATCTATCGATCTCATAGTTATCAACCCATTTATCTACCGAGCAGCCTATTTATCTATCGAAGTATTACGTATTTATCAACCCATCTATCTATCGAGGTAAGTCGTATTTATCAACCCGTTTATCTATCGAGGTCTTACATATACGCACAGTTGCATAACCCAGCGTTGCCACACTTCACCCCCACACCCCCAGCTTAGCTTTGTCCAGCACCTTCGCCGAGCACTCGCGTCCCGCCCTGTCTGGCCTTCCCTTTGTGACCACCAGCCATGGCCCACACGTGTTCGCCATGGCCAAGACGATCCCCGTAGCCACCATTGTCACTGTTATCCCCATGTTTACCGCAACGCTGTTTTCAAGCATCCACAATCATCTGCTTATCTCGCATGGATGCTGATAGAGAGATGGTCGGGATGCTTCCAAGCGGCGGATTAACGGACGGAATGGAAGACTAGTACTGCAGTTTATGATAGTATTGGAAACTGTGATATAAGTGTAATAGTAATGGAAACTGATATATACAGACTTAAGATAGACAGACACATGAACACAGACATGTACAGACAGACATATATCCAGACCCAGATGCCTTACTACGCCCATAAACAGTTTAATTATCCTGCTTAAGGGCAATTAGATGCACTTGTGGTTAAGTTATACATGTGAATTCTTGACTGTATATTCCAAGTTGCCTACTCGTATAGCGCCTCGGGCAAGACATGGGACCATTTCAGCCTAAAAACGGTAGAAAACCACCCCTAGGGCTACATACGGTTTCGCCCATCCCAGCCTAGCCTAGTAATGATATGGGTGTTTTTTTAAAGCGTCTAAGCACTACAGCTATTACTACCATATCCCAAGTCTTCGTATAGCCTCAGGGCAAGACATAGGACCATTTCAGCTCAAAAACCGGTAGATTCCCATTCCCAGGGCCATGGTTTCGCCTACCCCAGCCTAGCCTAGTAATGACATGGCTATTTTTAAAGCGTCTAAGCACTCAGATATGCTATTAACACACGCAGGCAGTACTTTACGTTTAATGCCGGTTTGAACACCTGTACACACACACACACAGTACACACACTCCCAACGCGAGATAAATATCAATTATATTAAACAAAATCGATTTCACGGTGCACCAGTCTGTGTAGCTAAGCCATGCCACGTTCTGTCAAATAGCAGACACTCACTGAGGACAGAATTTAAGCTTTAAGGCCAGATAGACAGGAGTTGACAGGGTTGGACATACCTGGGGAGAAGAAGAGCTACCTTTGGTGGTTGAGGATTACTGGGACCGAGTGCTATGGTGGTCTGCCGTTGTCCGCCACCTTGCCAACCGCCTCCAGCAACCAAACGTCTAACAGCTAATTCAACCATTCAGCCACCCTCAATCACTATGCACCAACGACAGAATGATAGTTTAGCGGCTATTGTACGTCTGAGGTGGAGATAGTGTCATGGGAATGGTTAGTTCATGGATAATTGAAAAGGTTAGGATTGTGTGGTAATCTAGAAGGGGGGGAAGTGGGGGCCGTGGCTGGCTCGTCTTCGCACCGCGCCGCAAAGCTAGTCTTCCTTACCTATTTCCTTCCCTCACCTGCCCTTAATCACCATACACCAAACATACAATAATAGTTTAGAGTCAGTTCTTTGTCTGAGGCGGAGGTAGGCTCATAGGGAGGGATAGTTCATGGATGATTGACGAAAAGGATAGGGTGTGTTCGGCTATCTAGGGGCGGTAGGTTACGGGTTGGGGGGGGGGGGTCGTGTCTGGCACGCCGTCGCACCGCTAAGCTAGTCTTCATTACCTATTTCCTTCCCTCACCTGCCCTTAATCACCATACACCAAACATACAATAATAGTTTAGAGTCAGTTCTTTGCCCGAGGTGGAGGTAGGCTCACAGGGAGGGATAGTTCATGGATAATTGACGAAAAGGATAAGGTGTGTTCGGTAATCTAGGGGCGGTGCGGGGAAGGCGTGTCTGCCCCTCCCCCACTTTTCATAGCAGTGTGAATATAGCATTTTCCACCCTTATCTCCTCTCTGATCTCTTTGTATCAATAATAGCATGATGGCTTAGGGTCTGTTTCGTGTCTGGTAGGGGTAGGCTATGTGGGAGGTGGCTGAGAAACGGCTAAAATAAATAAAAATGATAATTTGTGAGGTGGTGTCGGCATTCTCGTCTGTCCTTAAATGAAATCTTCTAGAAGGTTTTTTCACGCCTCAGCTGCCTTCAAACACTGTCTCGCCAAGATGCTATGATGGTTAAAGATCTGTTATGGGTCTTGTGGGTGTTAGGTTCAAGGGAAGTGGATGAGTCATGGAGGATTTATAAAAAGAAAACTGTGTGAGCGGATTTTAGCTTGGCGAGTCACTGACAAATGCACCGCGCGCTTCCCTCATTATATGTCATTATAGTGAGGGCTTCAGAGTGTGTGTGTGTGTGTGTATGTGTTATTGTTTTGTTTTATTTTCGAAGCCTATCGGCGTTTTGCCTAATGTGCTGATAAAAAAATAGATAACAACGGTGGTTTGCGTCATGGTAACTTATTAGGCCTACAGTCCCCTCTCTCTCTCTCTCTCTTACATCTTAGTTCAATTAATTACAAGTATGTTCCTCGATCAGCATCGAGGCCTAAATTGCCTACTACTACTACGTACTTGTATTACTTATAGGCCTAAAATCCTGCTCCCACATGAGAGAGAGAGAGAGAGAGAGAGAGAGAGAGAGATAGGGGGGTTGGAACACACGGTACTGTCAAGTGGTAAATTTTATCCGCTGGTAAATAGTTTTAGTTTGTTTCTTTATTTCGTGTTTCTTCCTATGCAAACCAAGTAAACGAGTTATAACACGCATATAACTCACTATCTGAAGTTACGTGTATTGGGACAGTCTACGATGGTTTAAATGTCCTTGTTGGCCCTAAAATATGCTGGCTGTTACATTTATTTAATTGCAATTGAGTAGGAGTTGATAGCTTCGTAATTTCAATGGCAATCACCTATTTCTATTTCTAAGCTGGTAATGCCATGGAGACACACGCTGGCGGTAATATTCCACCTCTCGGGAAATGCGTAGAATAACCTTTTAACGCGGAATCGTCACTGGTATTTTCCTGTTTGCAACTTTGAAGGCCACGGGGGCATTCTAAGGCGCTCTCATCAATGCCGGTGTCTATGCCTTCCTTTACGGCAGCAGTGCAGCGTGGAATAAGTACAATTACCACGGCACTGCGGTCAGAAATCAGGAGTCACGCCATCAACCCGCTCGGCAACACCTGGCACGGTTGCACGAGTCACGGGGACGCTCCATTCAATAGCCTCGGCAGCTCGCTCGCTCTCTCTGTCAGCTGCTCCAGTTAAAGAGCAGCTATGTTGGAGTGGGTTATCGCAATCCGTCCTCTCCGTTAAATCGTGCACTGCAGCATATTCCGGGCAGCTGGGAAACCTACCGTGTGCCCATGGATGTTAGGAAGCTCTGCACCAGCCTGTCTGTGTCTCGAAATCACCGCTTATGGGAGAAAATCGATGGTCTCAAGGCGGAAAGTCACCTGAATTTCTCTCACCTGACGATGCGCGGAGGGAGAAATGCGAACTGGCGGACTGACTGAGTGAGGGAGGACTTTACAGTGTGCTGAGTGTGCAGTGGTGGTGACAGTGGTGTTGAAAGGTGGTGAGGGAAGGAAGGGAGAAGTGATGGTACGGTGGTTGGCTGGAGTTGGCTGGTTTGGTGTTGTGCGGCGGCGGTGGGGGTGGTGATAAGTGGTGTAGAAAGGCAAGGCAGTGGTGGTGGGGGTTGGTTCTGCAAGATTCAACACCAGCCAGAACGGAGAGCTGAGGGAAGGAAGGGAAGACGCAGAAATAGTCAGCTGGTGGTGTTGTGGAGGTGGTGGTGCTGGCGGAGGTGACGGCCACTGTGGGGGTGAGAGGAGTCATCTATCAAGCCTCAACACCCACAAACTGGTGTTGTCAAGACCATACTGAGTGATATTTTGGTGTTGAAACCATGGTGGTGATGGTGTTGGCGGTGGTGAAGGTGTGAGAGGCAAGGAAAGGGAGCCAACAAAAAAACTAGTGCCTAGAAACGTAAAAAGAAATCGTGGTGGTGGTGGTGGTGGTGGTGAACCTGGCGCCGCTGCGAGGGGGTGGTGGCGGCGGCGGCGGAGATGCTGGAGAGGGTGATGACGGGGGTGGAG
>NC_066567.1:0-30000 GCF_024679095.1 Eriocheir sinensis | reverse complement strand
AATAGAGCATTCATAAAAACCTGATTGCTCCCTTTTTTAGCCTTTGAAAATAATTGATGTAGGAGGCGAAACCATCTGATAACACCCATAACATCACCCTTATCACGCAGGTTCGGCCCCTTGTAAATTGATGTTTCTCCGTTGGGCATAGTGCCGAGTTTATATAACGTACGTCGTAGTAAGGGAGTTTACGATGTTTTGTGGATTTAGGGGCTCTGTCGTGGCTCACAGGTCCCTGGCGTCTGTCATATATGAAATGATAGACGGATTGGTTAAGGCAGCAGGATTGAAAGCTTAGTTACTACATGCTATCACTGTGTTAAGCTGCATATCACACGCTTGTGACATTGTTTTGTAACCATGAGTCTTGTTGTTGTTATTATTATTATTATCATAATTAATATCTATTATTATTATTATTATTATTATTATTATTATTATTATTATTATTACTATACTCTTACTGCTACTGCCGCTGCTACTGCTACTACTACTACTACTACTACTACTACTACTACTACTGCTGCTGCTGCTGCTACCACTTCTACCGCTACTACTACTACTACTACTATTACTCCTTCTCCTACTCCCCTTCCTCCTCCTCCTCCTCCTACTACTACTACTACTACTACTACTTCTACCGGTATTACTACTACTATTACTCCTTCTCCTTCTCCTCCCCTTCATCCTCCTCCTCCTTCTCCTCCTACTACTACTACTACTACTACCATTACTACTACGAGATAGATAGATAGATAGGTTTAAGCAATCAGATAACACAGTAAGGTGGTTCATTAGGATCAAAGCCGCCTGTCTGTCCCTTTAATAGCGTGCGTGTGTGTTCGCAGGTGCGGCATCGAGTGACGGGTGACGTAATGGTCTTGAAGATGAACAAGCTAATCAGCAACCGACACAACATGCTCAGAGAAGTGGAGCTCATGAACAAACTGCACCACCCCAATATATTAAGGTGAGCTTCTTGACCTTTGACCCTTCCTCTTCTTTATGTACTATTAACAGACTGCACCACCCCAATATATTAAGGTGAGCTTCTTGACCTTTGACCCTTCCTCTTCTTTATGTACTATTAACAGACTGCACCACCCCAATATATTAAGGTGAGCTTCTTGACCTTTGACCCTTCCTCTTCTTTATGTACTATTAACAGTCTGCCCCACCCCAATATATTAAGGTGAGCTACTTGACCTTTGACCCTTCCTCTTCTTTATGTACTATTAACAGACTGCCCCACCCCATTATATTAAGGTGAGCTACTTGACCTTTGACCCTTCCTCTTCTTTATGTACTATTAACAGACTGCACCACCCCAATATATTAAGGTGAGCTTCTTGACCTTTGACCCTTCCTCTTCTTTATGTACTATTAACAGTCTGCACGACCCCAATACATTAAGGTGAGCTACTTGACCTTTGACCCTTCCTCTTCTTTATGTACTATTAACAGTCTGCCCCACCCCATTATATTAAGGTGAGCTTCTTGACCTTTGACCCTTCCTCTTCTTTATGTACTATTAACAGACTGCCCCACCCCAATATATTAAGGTGAGCTACTTGACCTTTGACCCTTCCTCTTCTTTATGTACTATTAACAGACTGCCCCACCCCAATATATTAAGGTGAGCTACTTGACCTTTGACCCTTCCTCTTCTTCATGTACTATTAACAGACTGCCTCACCCCAATACATTAAGGTGAGCTACTTGACCTTTGACCCTTCCTCTTCTTCATGTAATAACAGACTGACTCACCCGAATATATTAAGGTAAGATATTTGACCCTTGACCCTTCTTGAACAGACTGCCCCACCTGAATATATTAAGGTAAGATATTTGACCCTTCTTGAACAGACTCTTCTTCTTCTTCTTGAATTAACAGACTGTAACACCCAAATTATATTACCTTCTCTGACTCTCTCTCTCTCTCTCTCTCTCTCTCTCTCTCTCTCTCTCTCTCTCTCTCTCTCTCTCTCTCTCTCTCTCTCTCTCTCTCTCTCTCTCTCTCTCTCTCTCTCTTTTTTCCGTGTGTGTGTGTGTGTGTGTGTGTGTGTTACAATGACCCCTAAAATACCTATATACTGGCTTTTTTATTTTTTTTATTTATTTATTTTTTCAGTTACTTCGGAGTTTGCGTCAACGAGGGACAAGTCCACGCCCTAACAGAGGTAAGACTGTCACTTTTCAATCTTCTATTTGGCCTTGGGAAACAGTCGTAATGGGAGCCTTGGCCTGCCTCGCCAGCGGCCATAATAATAACAGTAATAATAATAATGGTTAATTTTCTCAGTACATCAACGGCGGCTCACTGGACTCGCTGATTGGTAACCGAGCGGTGGGTCTTCCCTGGGCGACGCGGGTATCTCTGGCACTGGACATCGCCCGTGGCATGGCATACCTACATTCACAGGGCGTTTTCCATAGAGATCTCACCTCTAAGGTACGCTCAGCTTCCAATACAGCCATGCTTGATGACAACTCTAGTGTAGCAGCTCTTTCCTATGTCTGTATTGTCCTGTCTTGTGTGTGTGTGTGTGTGTGTGTGTGTGTGTGTGTTTCAGAGAGATATTGTAAACACTGGATTGGAAAAAAAGTTTGAGGCAGGAAGGAACTGTTTATCAGCTATCCGAGACGAGCTGCGCCATGCAACCTTGAATTCTGGACTCCCTAACCCCAAGCCTCACTAATGCCTACTATATAGCCCTGTTCTTAAAGAGATGATAGTTGGAGCATTTCACATCCAGTTAGAGAGCTTGTGGTGTTGTGTCCAGGACCAGACTTGGGTTGTGTATTACCTGCTGTGTGTTGTTGTTTTCAGAATGTTTTGATCAAGCACACGTACGAGGGCGGGGAGCACAAGCTGACCGCCGTAATCGCTGACTTCGGATTGGCTGCGCCCATCCCGCACGAGCAGTAAGTTACACACTCTTAAACAGTTTTCGTGGGAGTTTTGGGCATTCCCTGGGGTAGTTGAATGACCCTGGTGGTAGTCTGACCCTTCCTCTGTGCCAAGGACAGTTTTCGTGGGAGTTTCGGGCATTCCCTGGTGTAGTTCAATGACCCTAGTGGTAGTCTGACCCTTCCTCTGTGCCAAGAACCTGAGAAAGCACTCATGAGAAATCCAATGATCATTTTTCCTTGATAGATGTGTGCGATTACGTCAGGTCGGCTCGCCCTTCTGGATGGCTCCAGAGGTCATCCGCGGGGACTGGTATGACCACCGCGTCGACGTCTTCAGCTTCGGAATCATTGTCTGCGAGATGATTGCAAGGTCAGTGCTGTTAAGACTCATAATGATGATAATAATAAGAGAGTGAGGAGATTGAGGGATGGTGAGCCACTAAGAAATGCTGTTGAAGGAGTGAGTACACGGCTGAGAGTGAGGAGATGGAGGGTTTAAGGTCTGCTGAAGGGGAGGGGGAGGGGGAGGCACTGAGAAGAGCTCCTGGGGTGTAAGTGCCAGCTACGTATACCTAGGACTTGAGGAACTGTTTTGAAGAGGATTTGGCAGCATTGACCATTTAACAGTTAGAAGCATACCATAGACTGTCTACCTCATAAGAGACTGGTAAAATCTCATGTCAAACAGCTTATGATGTAGAACAGGTCGGGAATCAGTGTCCTACAACTCCTTGGGTCATTACAGATGCGAGGCTGACCCAGATATCCTGCCAAGGACTCACAACTTTGGGGTCCATTACGTCGACTTTTACCAGATGTGCCAACAGGACTGCCCTGCTCAGTTCTTGGAGCTTGCTTTCATGTGCTGCCAGGTAATTCACCACGGCCTGATCACGTGTTGGACTCGTAATCGCCAGCAGGTACCCTCCCGACATGAGCAAGTGTGTGTGTGTGTATGTGTGTGTGTGTGTTGTCAAGTCAGGGTAATGCCACAGCAACTTTTTTTTTTATTATTGCTATAGGAAGGTCAAGTGTGTGTGTGTGTGTGTGTGTGTTGTCATGTCAAGGTAATTCCACAGCAACTGTTTTTTTTATTTATTATTATTGCTAGAAAGTTCAATGTGTGTGTGTGTGTGTGTGTGTGTGTGTGTGTGTGTGTAATATCAGGGCAGACAGAGAACCATTTGTAGAGATATAGGTTAAGTTAGGTTAGGTCCTTAGAAGCAAGATGTAGCAGACTTAACATCAGAGGAAGTGAGGCTGGGTGAAGCCTTTGAACTAATAATGGGTGATGGTGCTTATACATATAGGCATGGGCTTTGCAGTACCCTGATGCTCTCTTTGTCTTGGCAGATTGAACCAGCATCCCGTCCATCCTTTGAAGACATTACGTCCAAGCTGGAACATCTTCTCAGCCAACTCATCGCCCAGAATGCTTGCTTCAACGCTAGGAAACTCAAGGGTGTGTGTATTCACCTAGTATAGCTGTGACATACGGGAAGAGAGCTACGCTCGCGCTGTCCCATCTCCATATCTTCTCTTATCCAACTTTTCCTTAAAATCATGAATGTTTCTTGCACAAACCACCTCCTCCTCCAGTCCATTCCACAGCTCTATACTTCTGTTTGGGAAGCTAAACTTTTTCACATCTCGCCTACACGTGGTCGCCCTCAACTTCTTTCCATGTCCTCTCGTTTCTCTCTCGCTCCACACACACAGGTCCTCTCTGTCCAGATTCTCCAACCCGCTCGCCACCCTGTACACTGCTATCAGGTCTCCCCTCTCTCTTCTTCTCTCCAGGGTTGTGAGCCCCATGCTATTGAGTCTCTCCTCATAAGTCCGATCCCTAAGTTCCTGTACCATCTTAGTTGCCACTCTCTGTACTCTTTCCAGCTTTCTTATGTTCTTCTTTTCATGAGGAGACCAGACCACTGCTGCATACTCCAACCTTGCCCTTATCATTGTAACCATTATTTTCTTCATCATCTCTTCGTCCAAATACACAAATGCCGTCCTTATGTTCTTCAGCAAATTCATTGTTTGTCCTGTTATCCTGTTGTGTGTGTGTGTGTGTGTGTGCTGTGCTGTTTATAGGAGAAAGCACTAGACAGACATTTGAAGGACCATCCTCAAATGTCTAACCGTGTATAGTTTGTGAGGTAGTTGTAAATATTGACTCAGACGATGAACACAAGCAGCTGTAGAGTCACAATACTTGCAAGTAGTGTCTGGTAGTAACACAGAACTTTATTTCCCTCCACAGTTTTCCACAGACGCTCGCTCTCGGACGATACGTTCAAGCTGTTACGTAACCAGATGGGTGAGGCTGTGTACGTCCCCACCACACAGCACCACCACACCACCACTGTGTTCCCCGCCCTGCACTCCGCCTCTGTCACGCCGCAGGAAATCGTGGACAGCATGAGTGCTGCGGACCCTTACTTCCAGCCCTCCAGTGGAACCGTCAACCCCTTTGCACAGCTTAAACTCCCAGCCCGGTCCCAGCTGGCCCTGCAGGAAGGCGGCCGCTACTGCTACTCTCTGCCCAACTACCTGCACCTGCTGGAGGAGCCTGCCGTGCCAGAGCTGAAGCACATCCACACCTCAGACTCCTGCCTGTGTCACCTCGTCCATTGCCAGTGTCAGTCCAACCATAGAAACTGTTCTGGCAACCTTGACAATGCCAGGAAACAGTGCCAGTGTTTGAGTGTGAGGAAGTGCAAGGCAGAGAGAGTGGTGGATTGTAAGTGCAAGGCCACTCGATCATGCAGCGAGGTCGCTGGCTCGGTCTGGCCGGCTGAGGTGGATGTGTCCCCCGGCACTGTCCTCCGCTCGGAGCTAGGCAGCAGCGGCGAGGCCACCACTTCCGTGATTGCCGGGAACATGGTTGGCGGGCAGGTGCGGAGACGCGGCTCGGGTGAGAGTGGTTTTTTCAGTGTAGGGGACATAGAGCGCATGGGGACTCCCGACCTGTGTCTGTCCTACTCTGAGCTGAGCACGGCCTCACTCTTCTCCGCTGAGGACGAGGAGGCCGGCCACCAGTGCTTTGCGCAGAGGTCATCGTCCGTCGTCACTGATAGCTCGGAGGATTTATCTAGTCTAGGTTGCTGCCACGACCCCCAAAACTGTGACCTGGCCTCCTTGTGTGACATGGACAGGAGCAAACTCTCAGCCTGTGAAGTGGACACAGACATCCAGCAGATTGTGAACTTTTTTGAACAGAACATTGGGGAAACTGGCATGGAGAGGCCTCGACGGCAGTCCTCACGGCTCCAGCAGGGGCAGGGGAGTCTGGTGCCATTGTTGACCCATAAATTCAGCAACCTTCATGCTGGCCACAGGCTGCCCGGACCCTCCGGTGGGTACTCGTGCCAGACCCACCAGAATGGGAGTCTTCTGCCGTCAAATTCCTTCAACACCAAAGATTGCAATGTACCAAAAGTGTGCTGTCTGCCTTGCCTTCGCTCCGAGCGCCGTGACACCTTCAGAGTCAAAGACAGACCCAAAGTGTACATTACCGAGGGAACGGTCCGTGCAAAGCGTGACATATTCGAGGCGAAGTGAGGGAGTGAGTGAGTCAGTCATGTGATGTAATGTATTTTAGCCCTATAAAGAGTTAAGGCAGTTATATTTTGAACTACCATTGATATTTTATGCTCCTAGTCACAAGGTGTTTTGTGATAATGAACTAACAACAATAAGGCTTTCTGTTTCTTTGTCATGGCATGTGGAAATAAAAGAAGGATAAGTTGTGGACGAGGGAGGCAATATTTTCTTCATGCAAATACAAACCAACAAACAGACTTACATGACCTTCATTGGAAACATACCTGATCATTTTTTTATACAAGATAATTACAAGGGACTTAAGGTGGGATTCATGATTTATTTATTTATTTATTTACTTTTTTGGGAAGCAGTTCTAAGGCAAAAATATGACAAAAAAGCCTGCTAATCACTAATATCTCTCTCTCTCTCTCTCTCTCTCTCTCTCTCTCTCTCTCTCTCTCTCTCTCTCTCTCTCTCTCTCTCTCTCTCTCCCCATAATAACACAAACAGACCTCACTCTCCCCTCTTCTTTTTCTTCTTCTTCTTGAATTAACATACTGTAACACCCAAATTATATTACCTACTCTCTCTCTCTCTCTCTCTCTCTCTCTCTCTCTCTCTCTCTCTCTCTCTCTCTCTCTCTCTCTCTCTCTCTCTCTCTCTCTCTCTCTCTCTTGACCGTCACTTCCTTCAACTTAATATCAACTAGAGTAGAAATGCAACGTTTTGGAGTCTTCTGATTAATGTAAAATCACTTAGGTTTAAGGACAGACCACCAAGTCTGGACCATGGGGTCTGTGTGGTCTGATTTTCTATGTAAATCTCTCTCTCTCTCTCTCTCTCTCTCTCTCTCTCTCTCTCTCTCTCTCTCTCTCTCTCTCTCTCTCTCTCTCTCTCTCTCTCTCTCTCTCTCTCTCTCTCTCTCTCTCTCTCTCTCTCTCTCTCTCTCTCTCTCTCTCTCTACCATAATAACACAGGCATCACTCTCCCCTTATCATTGCTTCCCCCTCTCTCTCTCTCTCTCTCTCTCTCTCTCTCTCTCTCTCTCTCTCTCTCTCTCTCTCTCTCTCTCTCTCTCTCTCTCTCTCTCTCTCTCTCTCTCTCTCTCTCTCTCTCTTTCTCTCTTTAAAAAGAAGCTTGACCGTCACTTAATTCGATCCTTGAACTTAATATTAACTAGAGTTGAAATGCAACGTTTTGGAGCCATCTGATTAATGTACTCTATGTAAACCTATGTAATTCTCTCTCTCTCTCTCTCTCTCTCTCTCTCTCTCTCTCTCTCTCTCTCTCTCTCTCTCTCTCTCTCTCTCTCTCTCTCTCCCCTAGGAGGACAAATCAACAACAACAACAACAAATCTCTCTCTCTCTCTCTCTCTCTCTCTCTCTCTCTCTCTCTCTCTCTCTCTCTCTCTCTCTCTCTCTCTCTCTCCCCTAGGAGGACAAATCAACAACAACAACTCGATCTGTGTCACGTAGCTCTAACATATAGAATGATAACGTTAATAGCGACGCATGGAAGAAAATTCTGAAGAAATCTAGAGTCCTGGAGGATAGGAGGCCGTGGGGTATAAAAGGCAGTTGTAGCCTTGAGGGGGGATATAGATTCTCTCCAGCCCCAGCCGAGAGGAGACCTCTCCCAGCCTCTCCACTCACTAGCAAGAGTACGTAGCAAGGCCTCCACGAGCTACCATTAATTCGCTTCCCCCTCCACGCTGGTAAGTTCTCGTGAATCTGCAGTGAGTTGAATGTGGTAAACCTGTTTCTGTGTTTATTCCAATGGTGATGAATTAAGTGCATGACAGCCTGGCCGGCCATCACTGCATTCATAGCCATTGAAGCTGTCTTAAGAGTAAATATAGTAAAGATTATGAGTGTTTTATGTATATAGATCCACCATAAGACGTGACCAGTGACATGTCTTTTTAAATGGTTTCTTTTAACTTTACAGCTTCTGCCCTGAACCCGCGAGACCTTCCAGGCACGGCTCATCACACGCGCCGGTAAGTATATATAGCCTATACCATTGCTATATTTTCAAGTCTATCCGTCTTTCTGTCTGTCTACCTCTCTGTCTCTGTTTCTATCTCTCTCTGTCTGTGTTTCCGTCTGTCTCTTAATAATTTATGTGTGTGTGTGTGTGTGTGTGTGTGTGTGTGTGTCTACCTTTCTATTACTACCGCGCCTCTGGATATATATGCATGTATACGTATGTAGCTATATGTATGTATATGTGAATGTATCTATTTATATATCTATCTGATTGATTGATTGACAGTTTATTGTTGCAAGTAAACAACAAGAAGGGATAGGAGCATGCCATATCCCAACCCAACAACTAAGGATAGATAAGGAAGTAGCACCAGGAGAAGACACAATGGTAGGCCGGACAAGAGCTAAAAAAAAAAAAAAAAAAAAAAAAAAATGGCCTTGATTTAGTCAATAGCTATCTATATCTATCATAATATATCAATATATCTATCAAACCATTTATATTTATCTATCTATAGCCCCATATAGTGTGTATGTGTGTGTGTGTGTGTGTGTGTCTCTCTCTCTCTCTCTCTCTCTCTCTCTCTCTCTCTCTCTCTCTCTCTTGTGCTATATTGTTTCTCGCCTTGCCCCTCTTAATACAGAAAAATAAATAAAAACAGTATCAGTATTAGAGTGCTATATAGTTTTGTTTCTGGATAGTGAACATATCGAAGTTGTGAACAATGCGATTAAAAACTCTTTAGATATGTGTGTGCAGTCCCTTATAAATCAAACAATAAACCTATCAATTAAGGGGGCTCCCGTGGTCCCGTGGTAGAGTCTCCGCCTTGCGCTTCGGCGGGGTGCTAGCGCGTAAGTTCGAGACCTGCCAGGTGCCATGGGGGTGGATTGATGATTGATTGATAGTTTACAACAAAGGAGAAGGGGGGAGGAAAGGTGCATGGGCTCTTTCCCCGCCGTCTAGGTGGTTGCGCGGCATGCATCTCCTTCCTCCCTTGGGGTAGGGGTAGGGTAGGGGGGTATATCCCCAACGAAATACCAAAAAAAAAAAAAAAAAACAATCAATTTCTTTAGAGTAACAAAGGGACCCCGTGACGTCACATGTAAACAAACTCTAAAAATCCACATTCGCTCGGGAAGGGAGGCAGGGAAGGACCCGATACTCGCTGTGGTCCCATAGCCTAACTAGCCCCGTAAAACCCCCAAGAAGAAGAAGAAGAAGACCCCATACTCTATTTACGGACCCTATACTTACTGACTAGAATTCCGCCAATTATAACCGACGCAGCTGAGATAAGTATGCCTTTCGCCAGCGGGAAAGGAAGCCTCTCTCTTGCTATTGCTGTACAGATGACCCGTTGGAGAGTCAGGCCTTCGTATCGGCACACCCTGTAAAAATAAAACAACACAAGCAGTATCCATTACAAATCTTCCAATTCCCTATTTCTTGCACACCTCATCTTTTCCAGAAAACTCTTCATGGCTTTTATAATTCTATCATTTGCTTCATCACTCAGTCCCAGCAGCAGCAGCATCCATTCCCTCTCTGTCCTTGCAATCCTCCCATTCACATCCCAGCCCATCTCACTCAGTGCCACCTTCATCATCTCCGTCCTTTCTCTCCGGTACCTCCCACGCACCAGTATCACATGCACAACAGTTTCATCCACACCCCTGTCACACATCTGACACACTTTGCTGCGGGACTCAGACCACCTGTAATTTCTTGCATTCACATTCATACACTGCGCTCGAGCTTGAAAGAGATCACCACCACCCAGGCTTCCATCGTACCAGCTGACACACTGCGGGGCTTCTTTTTCCCTGTACCATTCCAAAGTACTCTTTTGCTCCATCACATGCTTCCACCTCCTCAGACCTTCACCTTTCACTGCACTGTCTATCTCTTTCTTCCACTTTCTCACATTCCATTCTAGACCTTCACTATTTCTGTCAGCCACCTTCCATTCAAAGAAACGCCTCCCTTCCTCTCTGCTCACCCACCTGACTCGCAGACCACTGTCACCAACCATTCTCATGCAGTTTTTAATCCATTTGCTCTCATGCACACTCCACAAGTAGACCTTCCGTGCCAATCTCGCGTCATCCATTCGTTCCAATCTGACTTTGTATCTAAGGGTAGCCTTCCTAAATCTTTCCCTAAAGGTACTCCACCCCATATCACCCCTCAATGCTTCCACTGCTGCATACTTTGGTGCATTCAAAGCTAACCTACCGATCCTATTTTGCCCTGCTTCCAATTTATCCATTTCCAACTCACTCCATGTAATCACCTCCATCCCATACATTACACTCGGCACAGCTACACTCTTCCACACCTCTCTCAGCACATCATACTTACATGCTCTCATTCTTGCCGCACTTCCCAGATGGCCCACCCATTGATTTACTAGGCTAATCTTCTCATTCTTTGTCCTTTCACATCCGCTCGGACTCATCCATACACCCAGGTACTTGTATGCATCTGTTTGCCCTAGCTCTGTGTCTCCTAGCCTCCAGGTCCTATTTCTCTCATCTTCTGCCCCATTCACAACCATTATCTGACTTTTCTCACTACTATATTTTACTCCAAAATCACTCTCATACTCATTCACCACATCTAATAGTTCCTGCAGTTCCTCCGCTGACTCACTCATGACTACCACGTCATCTGCATACAGAAGCATACTTACCCTGTCTTCTCCCACTTTTACTCCTGCATTCTTTCTCCTCATCCTGGCTGCCAACTCCTCAGTATACAGACTGAAGAGAGTTGGAGACAGGATGCAGCCCTGCCTAACACCTCTTTCACTCCTCACCCACTCTGTCTCTAATGCTCCTAACCTATACCTGGCTCTTGTATCCACATACATGCTCCTAATGATTCGCACTATCTTATCACTCAAACCTACTTTCTCCAGTACCTTGCACATCACCTCCCTATTCACTCTATCATACGCTTTCTCAATATCAAGAAACCCAAGATACAACAGACTTCCATTCTTCCTTTTCCTCTCTATCATCTCATTTACCACATACATATTGTCCTCTGCCCTCCTGTCTGTGCGAAAACCATTCTGCTCCTCACCCAGCACTCTCTCTCTTTCAATCCACTTACACAGCCTTTCATTCAACACAGCACAGAAAATCTTTCCCACCGTATTTGCCAGGGCTATCGGCCTATAATTCTTCAGCTCTTTCTTACTCTTATGTCCTCCCTTGTGTATCAGAGTCACTCTGCATTCGTTCCATTCCCGAGGCACTCCCTCATTCTCCCATACACAGTTGAACAGCTCAGTCATCCTGTCTATCACCACCTCACCTCCATTCTTATACAACTCATACGGGATCTCATCCAGCCCTGCTGCCTTGCAATTCTTCTGCTTCTTCAAACATACCTCGACTTCCTCTCTGCTAACTCTGCCTCAATGTTTTCATGTCTCTCTTTCCTCAGTCTCCTACAAACCTTATTCAGCCTCTTTCGCTCCTTCCTAGCATCCCTGATCTCCCCATTCCACCATGGCTTGTACTTTCTCTTCCTTCCATTCGTACTCACATACCCAATCCGTCGAGTTGCGGCTCTCCTTACATTTCCTACAAACTCACTATTGGCTCCATCCACGTCATGCACACTTCCATTTATCCAGTCTAACTCCCTCAAGTCTACCTGGACTATCGTTCGGCGGCAAGTTCCATTACTATTTCATCCTCAGCGCTGGCGAGGCTTAGCCCGGCGAAGCGTTCATTCCGTCTAATGGTACCAAATATCGGATCACCCGGAGAACTCCAGTGCCAGGCCTGGCAAAAGGTTTTTAAAGTACGGCCCTAAGTATCTGGGCATTGGGGTGAATATAAGGGTATGAAGAGAGCATGGAAGAATTAGTAATAGCTTGTGCATGGGTAGTGAGAATGTAAGAAGATAACAAAAGGTAACCTGGGCATGCATGGGGGTGAATGGGTATCAGGGCATGGGGTGGATAGGTATCTGGGTATGAGGGTGAATATAAGGGTATGAGGAGAGCGTGGAAGAGTTAGTAATAGCTTGTTCATGGGTAGCTGAGAGTGTAAGGTATCTGGGCATGGTGATGAATGGGTATCAGGGCATGGGGTGGATAGGTATCAGGGTATGTGGTTGAATATAAGGGTATGAGGAGAGTGTGGAAGAGTTAGTAATAGCTTGTTCATGGGTAGCTGAGAGTGTATGGTATCTGGGCATGGGGGTGAATGGGTATCAGGGCATGGGGTGCATAGGTATCAGGGTATGTGGTTGGATAAGGACGGGTATGAGGAAGTTACCCATGAAGGAATACGCAGATCAAAGCAGTGGGTAGGTTTTCTTTTTTTCTTTTAATTCTTCTCCATCCTTTTCTTCTCCCTCCATTTCTTTCTCCTCATTTTTTTAAATATTTTTTTACCTTATGTCTGGTTTTCTTTCTTTTTTCTCCCTTTTCATTCTTCATCCTTTTCTTGTTCCTTCTTTTCTTTCTCTTCTCCATTTTTTTCTATTTTTTTTTTACTTATTTCTGGTTTTCTTTCTTTTTTCATCCTTTTGTTGTACCTCTGTTTTTTTCTCTTCTTCCTCTATACATGTGTTCAGGTATACATTATAACATGGCCTATTTTTCTTGGGGTCCAATATGTCCTTTTCCTGACAAGTTTTCCATCTTTTTTCCGGTTGAATCCCGTGGCAGCCTCACCAAAACATAATGCTGTTTACCACCGATGCCGGGGAGCCGATGAAATTTGTAATAGATGGAGTTGAGCTGTTGATGGAGCTCCAGGAATTGATTAAGGTTAGTATCCAGTCCCCCTTAGGTTTACTCACCTATTTTATTATTATTATTATTATTATTATTATTATTATTATTATTATTATTATTATTATTATTATTATTATTTTTACATCTTCACCTGTAGCGCTGATAGGCTATCTTCAGGGGGCTGGTGGTCGGCCTAAGCCTGTCATGGCCTAATTTTTATAGTGACGCCATTTGTGCTTGGGTCATGCTGCCCCACAGAACTCATTCTTGATTCACTTGGACAGTTTCTTCTGCCCGCCACAACTCGCCACTGATTTGTGGCGACCACAAAAAAGTGTCCTGTGTGCATGCACCCATAGAGATGTGTGTTCTATTTTGACCATTAATTTGTGGCGGCCACTGACCACTAAAAAGTGGCTCGTGTGAATCCAGCCTTAGGCCACTCGGTTTACTTGCCAGCCCACCAGTTACATAGTCAGATCAACGCGGTAGATGCGGGGATCATGTTTCTTAACCCAGTAGCAGCGGGGATCATGTTTCTTAACCTGGCAGCGTCGGCGGACCCATTTTTGGGCTCCTGCGAGTCGGTCCGCTGAAACGGCGGACCCTGTATGGGGTTCCGCTCAAAACGCCTAATTCGAGCTAATTGTAGGCGGTGGCGGCATAGAGCAACCCACCATGCATGCCCTGGGTCATTGTGGTGGGTGATTGATCTTGAGGTGGGCTTATTTGTCATAGATGGTGCTGTAAGGTCATGGCAGACTGAATTAGCTATCCATATAGTAATCACTTGTCAAATTCTCTAAAGTAGACAACAAGCGACTTTCGGCTAGATGCCACGTGTCACGAGACTGTTTATTTTGTAACAAACACCACCCAAAAATGGAGTTTGAGTATAAATAAATATTTTTAATGGCTTTATGGTTACGAGTGGAGTACTCTGATATACGTTCCATGCTCTTTTCTTAGTCTCAAAATGCAGTGTAATGGTGCCGTTTCTCGGCCACTTCTCGGCTTTCCCATAGCCGAAGCCCACGGGTTAATGGTCCCTCCAAGCAAGAAAAATGAGAGAAAAATCACCCTTCACACAAACCATTTCATAATATATATCAAAGCATTTGTGATCAGATTATGTATCATCTATTTTGGAGGGTTTATATCATGGCACAAACTTGGCCCGTCGTTGCTACACGGTAAAGCCACAAATTTGGCCCGTTGCTGCTACCAGGTTAAAGGCTCCTCTTAGCGAATCAATGAGAAAAAATCATCACCCATTACATTACTGTCCAAATCCCTTACGCACGAGTTAACCAGCATCTTCACTCTTTCATCCCTTATGCAAGTAAACTCTGTAACAATCTTCCTTTATCTGTATTTCCCGACTTGAATTCTTTTAAGAGGAGTGTATCAGGTCACCTCTCCTCCCGAAATTGACCTATCTTTCGGTCATTCCTCTTGAACTTTTTGTGGGAGCAGTGAATAGCGGTCTTTTTTTGCGGGATTCATTATTCAAGTTAAAAATTTGTCCTGTCACTGGTACTAGGTCAAATGGTGGCATGTGGAGGCAGTCAGGGTCAAGAGTCAAGCACATCAATGGGTTAACTGTTGCTTGTGTTTCAGTTGCATGGGGGTCAGGTTGTCCTGGAGCCGGGGCCAGATACAATCATCCTAGTGGACGAGGGACGGGAGCACCCCAGGCTGACAGCTCAGGGCCTCCTAGCATTCAGGAGCGCCTCCATCTACGACTGCATCAGGATGAGGTCGCTTCTGTTCCTGGATGCCCACCGGTAAAGCTTTGTCGATGTTTTTTAATTCTTTCTTTATTTTTACCTTATTTCTACTTTTTCTTTCTTCCTTCTTTCTCTTCTTCAGTCTTTATTCAGTTCTTTTTTCTTTCTTTTTATTCTTCTTCATTACTTCTTTCTTTTGTTGTAGAGTAAACCCTCGATATAATGGATTTTGGATATAACGGACAAGATCAGAGGGTTAGAAATCCACAGGGACAGGCTGAGAAAAGTTTTTGAACCAACAGCCCCAGTAACTACAACGGCGTCTGCTAGGCACCTCCTTCGGTTACTGAGGTAGTCCTTTCAGCCCACCTGATGTAATATTTTCTGGATCCTTGTGGTTTCCTCTCAAATGAAGAATGTATTTACACCACAATAAAGTCTTATGCATCAATCCAGGACATGAATGTTATGGAAAATACCCAAGCATTTGTCAGTGTCGGTACTGACACAGCTTAGGGGTTCACCTGTTACGCAGGTTAGGTTATAGTCTTCCAAATATGTTGAGAGACCGGTCTGGCGGGGAAGTCCCCTGGTGCGCAATCTTTCAGTGATTTAATGATTTTCGACAGAAACAGTTAGCAGATTATTTCACAACACACCGAAAACTACCAAAACAAAAAATAAAAAATAACAACAAAAAAATGTTCCCAGTGTAAGATATGCGAATTTGTAAAATTTAACCCACCATATGGACCCCCGCAGTGTCACGTTGGGGGACTACACCAGGGGCACAGCCAGGGAGCAAATATATTTAATGTAAGCTAGCACTCACTCCTTGAACCATCAACCTCAGCATTCTGCAATCACTTGCTCTCAGTACCTCTATCAATTTTCTAGTTAGAGCCCTACTAGTACAGGCCACCACTTAGAACCTTCCACTCCCCCAGGCCACCACTAATTACCTTCCACTCCCCCAGGGCTGGCTCTCCTCAGGCCAGCCCAAGTGCCACCCGAGGAGGAGCTGAGGGTGCTGCTGCCTCGCCCAGAGGTGAACCATCCCCTGCATCCCCTCAGCCAGGCCCCAGTGGGTACCTGGAGGGAAACCACAGCCCCAGGAGGTGAGTGAGGGTGTGGGAGGCCAGGTGTGAGGCGGGAGGCTGGGTGTCTGTTGGTTGTGGCTGCATTCACTATTCATTGGACACATGACCTTCCTTCCTTGAGTTTCATTTCTACGTATTAACTGGTGTCCTCCTGTCCGTCCGCAGGAGTGGGAAGTCCTCTCCGTACACTACGGAGGAGGACCTCGTAATACTAAATTACATACTTAAAACTGGCTGTGAGGGCATCACCGGTACTGTCTACTGGAAGGACATGCACAAGGCCGTTAAGATAAGTAAGTGTTTATTGAAGAGGAAAATCAGATATTTTTACATTGATTTACATAGATATTCCCACCACACAGACCCTATGGTTCAGACTAGGTGATCTGTCCTCTAATGGGAGGTTGTTTTTAAAGGAATCAGTCATGTTGCACTGGGCAGGAACTTATTCCATTCCAGGAGGATGAAGAGTGATCATTAAAAGAGAAAGATTAACCAGGGAAACAAGTCACTGAAAATGATAGCAGAGTAGAGTGTCAGCAGGAAAGAGAACACAAAGTAGAAGACTAGACAGACAAGGCTGCTAACGTCTACCCTAACAGACTTAAGCCACACCTTCTCTTCCTTTGCAGGGTCCTGGCAGGCACTCAGAGAGAGATTTTTTAAGAGAATCAGTCCCAACCTCAGCAAATACGAGTATGTCAAGGATGGAATTCCAGCCGAAAAACTAAAGAAGATTGGAAAACTTGTCCAGCCAGAAAAAAGTAAAGTGTATTTTAACCTTAAGAGTTTACCAGCATCTTCACAGCCTTCCTTCGTCTGCATTTCCTCCTGCCTATGACTTGACCTCCTTCAAGAAGAGTGTATCAAGACACCTCTCCACCTGAAATTGACCTCTCTTTTGGCTACTCTTTACTTTTGTCTATTATGGAAGTGGTGAGTAGGCTCTTCACTCTTTTTGTTGCCCTTGAGCCATTTCTTTTGTTGTAAAAAAAAAAAAAAAAAAAAAAAAACCTGTGGGCATATTTCCAAACATTTGAGAGCAGCCCAGCACACATATTTGACAAGGCTTTCAGTGGGAGGTGCAAGCATTTTCAGGTGTAGCTTTATGACCCTTCTGGTAGGCTCACCCTTCCTCTGCACCAAGAACCAAAATCTGGCCTTTGTAAATGTGATGGTTGGAGTGAAAGTGTCTGGGTAAGGGAATGAGATGGGAAGGGAATGCAGTTCTTCCTCCTCTTCCTTACCCCCCCCCCCTCTCCTTTGCAGGCCCAAGGAAGCAAAGAGTAAACTTCACAGAGAGAGAGGACAAAATCATCCTCAGCTACATTGCCAGACATGAGCGATATGCTGAGGTGAGTGCCAGGGCTTGGGGGGTCATGAGGGAGGTGATGTGCTGAGGTGAGTGCCGGGGCTGGGGGGGTCATGAGGGAGGTGATATGCTGAGGTGAGTGCCAGGGCTTGGGGGGTCATGAGGGAGGTGGGTGCCAGGGCTGGTGGGGTCATGAGGGAGGTGGTCTTGATGTTAACACATGGCTGGTGAGACCACACCTCACACCTCTTGCAGCACACACCACTGTTGGTCACTTCCTTGCCACACACGCCACAGTCGTCCCCACCCATCTCTTCAGTAGCTATTGGACTGCTCTCACTCACGTCTGCTCTCTCTTCTCTCTCTCGTTGGCATGGCGGGATCTGGGTCTGGGGGGAGGGCATTCATGATTGGCATGGCAGGGACACTGGAGGAAGTTCTCATAAATTCGCCTAGAGGGGCCTTTAAGAAACAGGATCCCCGCAGCTACCGGGTTAATATTCTGAAAAATTCTTCCCTACCCTTTCTTCCACTCTAGGTAGAATATGTTTTAATCTTTGCTTATCCTGCAGGTCACTGGAAAGCGGCTGTGGGATGACATGCACAAGGACTGTGAGGGACTACAGAACCACCCCTCCCACAGCCTTCGGAACCGATATTTTAAGTCCATTTTGCCTCGCATAGAAAAATATGGCCTGCTGGTGGAGGTGTTGGCAGAGTTCAAGAAGTAGGGTAAGCCCTGTGTGTGTGTGTGTGTGTGTGTGTGTGTGTGTGTGTGTGTGTGTGTGTGTGTCATGGGTGGGTCTGTTTCTCTCTGTCCTGTTTTTTTATATTATTATTAATTTATTATTATAGCATTTTTGTACTTTTCCGTTTATAATCTGGGGGCATTTTCTGTGAGGCCAGGCACATGGGTAACAGGAGTGGCTGTCAGGAAGGGAAGGGAAGGGAAGGTTAGGATGTCAGGAATGGGAAAGGAAGAGTAGGGATGAAGTGGCCCAGGTTAGGGTTGTCTTACCACACTGATGAGGCTGGTACTAATGCCTCATTCTTCTTTCCAGGTGGGAGATACAACTAAAGCCTGTTGGGTGTTGCCGGCATCGGACCACTGTGTGTGTGTGTGTGTGTGTGTGTGTGTGTGTGTGTGTGTGTGTGTGTGTGTGTGTGTGTGTGTGTGTGTGTGTGTGTGTGTGTGTGTGTGTGTGTGTGTGTGTGTGTCTCTCTCTCTCTCTCTCTCTCTCTCTCTCTCTCTCTCTCTCTCTCTCTCTCTCTCTCTCTCTCTCTCTCTCTCTCTCTCTCTCTCTCTCTCTCTCTCTCTCTCTCTCTCTCTCTCTCTCTCTCTCTCTCTCTCTCTCTCTCTCTCTCTCTCTCTCTCTCTCTCTCTCTCTCTATCGCACTCTATCTCTGTCGTCTCTCACACAGTGTCCCACTGTCTCTCTCTCTCTCTCTCTCTCTCTCTCTCTCTCCTCTCTCTCTCTCTCTCTCTCTCTCTCTCTCTCTCTCTCTCTCTCTCTCTCTCTCTCTCTCTCTCTCTCTCTCTCTCTCTCTCTCTCTCTCTCTCTCTCTCTCTCTCTCTCTCTCTCTCTCTCTCTCTCTCTCTCTCTCTCTCTCTCTCTCTCTCTCTCTCTCTCTCTCTCTCTCTCTCTCTCTCTCTCTCTCTCTCTCTCTCTCTCTCTCTCTCTCTCTCTCTCTCTCTCTCTCTCTCTCTCTCTCTCTCTCTCTCTCTCTCTCTCTCTCTCTCTCTCTCTCTCTCTCTCTCTCTCTCTCTCTCTCTCTCTCTCTCTCTCTCTCTCCTCTCTCTCTCTCTCTCTCTCTCTCTCTCTCTCTCTCTCTCTCTCTCTCTCTCTCTCTCTCTCTCTCTCTCTCTCTCTCTCTCTCTCTCTCTCTCTCTCTCTCTCTCTCTCTCTCTCTCTCTCTCTCTCTCTCTCTCTCTCTCTCTCTCTCCTTCCCTCGAGGTGATGTCTTTCACCTGCCGCCAGGCCTCGACAGGTCAGCTCATCTTGGGGGTCAGAGGTCAAGCTGTACCTAGCCAGCTTGACCCTACATGAAAACTACACACATCAACTGACCTCTTAATACATTATAAGCTTGAGGTCAATACTTGGATATGTAGAGGTCATAATATATTACTTTTTTAACATAATGACATTGGTTTTCACTTTATAACCCCTGTAGTAGTAGTAGTAGTAGTAGTTATTATTGCCGTTTTGCGAAGTGATGGAATTGAGAGAGGTAGAGAGAGAGGGATGAGGAGAGAGGTGGAGAGAGAGAGAGAGATGAGGAGATAAGAGATGAGGGGAGAGGTGGAGAGAGAGATGAGGAGAGAGATGGAGATGAGGAGAGATGGAAGAGAAGAGAGAGAGATAAGGAGAGAGGTGGAGAGAGCGATGAGGAGAGAGGTGGAAGAGTAGAGAGAAGAGGAGAGAGGTGGAGAGGGCTATTAATTAACAAAAACCTCTTTCTTACAAGCCAAGCACTGCAGAGGAGGAGGAGGAAAAAGGAGGAGGAGGAGGAGGAGGAGAAGGAGGAACAAGAAGGAGGAGGAGGAGGAGGAAGAAGGAGGAGAAAGAGGAGGAAGAGGAGGAGGCAACTTTTAAATATAGGCAGAAGTTTATGTGCCAAGGAAAATATTTAAATGAATTGTATTATGTAAAGTATTGAATTTAAAATATATCTACTAATAATTTCTATGCATGTTTACAGGGTTACATATTTAAGCTGTAATATATACTACTACTACTACTACTATTACTACTACTATTACTAGGGGTCTAATTATGAACAAGTCAGCAATGCTCACTCGATCAGGATGGCGCCTAGCTGTTTCTCAATGCTGATCCTATTTTGAACTCAGCATGCATTAAAGAGTTACTGATTTCAGTCTGTATATAGCCACTCTGAGCTCAGCATGGTGGTCTATATATGACAGCATGATCGTTTTCTTGATATGCTGAGTTCGGAGTTCAACATGGATTTAAGATTAGCATATGAGTCAGCATGGCCATAAGTTTAAATCAGCTTGCATAAGATCGAGTCAGCATGGCTATCTCTTTCAATGCTGACTTTTTTAATGGCTCAGCATAGTTATACAAGTGAACAATGCCGTCATTGAACTCAACTTACTGCATATTGTGACCTTTATTTCAAGTCAGCATTCATCATGAAGTCAGCATGTGACCGTAAGTTTAAATCAGCTTGATAGCATAAGATATAGCATTTCAGCATAGCTATATGCCCGGGAAAGGTTGGAACAATTAGTTTTGAGGTACAACAATGAGTTTTCCTGTTCCAACGTCCATCTTCCCTTATTAAATATTTCAAAGCCATTATTTACACGGTTTTAGGTTTAATTAAAGAGAAAAAGCGATATAATTACCAGTTTGTACAGGAAGAAACGTTGTAACCAATGGCTTTAAGATCTAATTAATACGTGATTCATTTCCCTTCCTCCCTCCCTCTATCTCCCTCTCCCTCCCTCTCTCCCTCCATGCTTCGCGTAAGGGAGACTACTAAGTGTATTAAGAACTCCCTGAAGCCATTATTCCCACATATAAGGTCATTACATCATATTGTAAGCCCGTGCTGAAGAGTGATAGGATTTTATACTTTCTGCAGTTTCGTTCATAACATGTGCCGAGACCCAGACCCAGACCAACCCATTAATAACGAATAATAATGATTCCAAGGCCTTACCGCTGTTATTAAGGCCCCGGCAGGACTTAATTGGGGTTTACTAATGACAGGACACGCGATAAAAGGGCAAAGGGGCAGTTAAATAGAGTAATTAATGTTTCCGAGGTTAAACTAAAACTATTTATGTCAGCGATAATATACCTAAGCACTGCAAAAAAAGCCCTATTAATTAAACATTTCGACCCTATCTCTAAATAAGTCTAGTTATTGGAGCGGAGAAGACAGTTCCAGGGTCATTTAATTCAAGTACGAGAATCTATTGAGCTGGCAGGAATCAGCTCGCAGCCGGAAAATAGCTCGCAAAGGGGACTTGAAACAATGCTTAATTTTCAATATATCACTCACTGCTATCGTTTAACTGTCCCTTTGCGACTTCAATACACTGCAAATACATCAGATAAACAAAAATCAGTAGAAGGCTTTAAAACAAACACATAGGAGATTACATAGTAGGAACTACTCTGAGCTGATACTCACTCCTGGTTTGGGCAATCTCAACGCTTATATATAGATCACAGGTGGTTAAAGAGACATAAATCAAGGCAAATTAAGACGTTTTTTGCTGTCTTTACCCCATTGGACATGTGTAGTGGTTAGTGTCGCGACTTATTTCCCCGAGGAGGCATTTCTCGTACACACCCGGCCCCAGCTGTGGAGGGAGGAGGCTGGTGTGTTATTTTTGTGTTTTTTGAAGCGAATTATCCTGTTCCCGAGGGAGCCATGCATCTGGAAACGGTAAATAGTCCCTTGTGATTGTTTTGGGTGGGTGAGGGCAGTGAATTAAGGCTTGTAATAGGTGGAAATAGGGAAAATGTATCGGTGGGGGGAGAGGTGGATTTAAATGGCCGCCGTGGTCGTCCAGAAGTTCATCGTTTTTTACTGATTTCCGGTAAAGTAGAGTACGTAGCGGCACGGGGCTTGAGGGGCATGGCGACACGTGCATTGTATTCCTGTGTGTGAAGTTGGAGAGCGGGATATAAGCCGGTAAGGTCAGAAAGGTCACGTATATAACTGGCTTGGGGTGTCCGGCTCCATATATGACCTTAATTATTAATGACCTCTAAGACCTTCGGGCACTATGATAGGGAGAACTGAAATGAATGACCTAATTTATGGGGTCAAATGAGGTGTGAGTGTCTTAATTAAATATTGAATTATGGGCGTTTAGCGGTGAGGTCATAATGGCGTAACCGGCGGATGGAGCGAACCATATGTGACGTATTATCTCAGTTATCAATGACACCTAAGAACTTTGAACACTATGGGAGGGAGAACTAAGCTGAATGACCTAATATATGGGGTCAAATGAGGTGTGAGTGTCTTAGATATTGAAATATGGGCGTTTAGCGGTGAGGTCATAAGGGCGTAACCGGCGTATGGGAGCGAACCATACGTGACCTTATATCCGTGAGTTTTTACCAGTGTAAGATGCCTGGGTACTCCTATATTAAGGATTAGGGTGTATTTGTGTTGTATTATTGCAGACATGAGGTGTGGGTTGTGTTACTCAGGAAATATTGAAGGCTAACGTGAGCTAGAAGTGTTTTAAGGGTGACTCGTCTAGCGGGCAGGGTGAATTTTACGAATTTTTCAGATTTATTTATTTCAGTGTTATTTCTCTTGATTTTTTTGCGTTTTTATCGTCATGGTTGTGATTTCATGTGTGTTTGAGGTGGTATTGATGGTGATTGTGGTGATTTTAGGTGATGCATGTGGTGGTGATGACCCGGGGTGGTGAACCTATTAACTCTAAGGGGAATATGTAGGTTAGCGTTGTTGCCTTGACCACATGTGCTTACCCTAGACCATCGGGTGTCATTCTAGAGTTATACATGCTCCTGGTACTGCGAAGGCTGGCATGAACCTATATTTTGCCTGTCAATATTTTCTTTGCTCTCACAGGAGGTTAAGGTTAAAATCTAAGTTTAATCCAAGGTTAGGATAACATAGCGATGACCAGTATCTTATCCTAGACCTGGGGGCTTCGTGGTGCAGTGGTTAGCAGTTAGCACACTCGGCTCACTACCGAGAGAGCCTGGGTTCGATTCCCGGGCAGAGTGGGAAAATTTGGGAGGCTTTTCCGATACCCTATGCCCCTGTCCACCCAGCAGTGTACCAGGTATTAATCGGGGGTTGTGTCCCGTCTCCTGGGATCTGTTCCCTTCTTTAATTCCTTCCCCTCCTGTCTCTCTCCGGCATATGACCAAAGATGTTGCGCCGACTTTTTTATCCTAGACCATCGGGTGTTATTCTGGAGGTCTGCTCATGATACCGCGAGGGCCGGAATTGACCTATTTTGTCTGCTCTCACAGGAGGTTACGTTAAAATCTAAGTTTAATCCAAGGTTAGGATAACTTAGTGCTGACCGGGCATTTTTTTTGTTAATGTTTCCGATATTTTTCAGCCCTTGAATATATAAATAAGTGTGAAGTGATGAGACTTGGGTGTTTTTTCTGGAATAACACCCACTTGTTTAGGATATATAGGCAGGATAGGCCTCCCACAGCGCTGCTGTTGATGTCACTGGCGGGAGAGGTGGCTACGGTCATCTCCATACTCCCCGTCTCTTAAAATATTGTCTTGGGGTGCAACGCTGTATATATTTGTTTTATTTCATTGTGGTAGTCGAGCGCACGGCAGGTACGATTAACCCAGTAGCTGTGGGGATCATGTTTCTTAACTTGGTAGCAGCGATGGGTCAAATTTGTGTCTTTACCGTGTAGCAGCGACGGGCCAAATTTATGTCTTTGCCGTGTAGCAGCGACGGGCCAAATTTGTGGCTTTACTGTGTAGCAGCGACGGGTCAAATTTGTGTCTACTGTGTAGCAGCGACGGGCCAAATTTATGTCTTTGCCGTGTAGCAGCGACGGGCCAAATTTGTGGCTTTGCCGTGTAGCAGCGACGGGCCAAATTTGTGGCTTTACTGTGTAGCAGCGACGGGTCAAATTTGTGTCTTTACCGTGTAGCAGCGACGGGCCAAATTTGTGTCTTTACCGTGTAGCAGCGACGGGCCAAATTTGTGGCTTTATCGTGTAGCAGTGACGGGCCAAATTTGTGCCATGATATAAACCCCCCAAAATAGATGATACATAATCTGATCACAAATGCTTTATATATAATATGGAATGGTTTGTGTGAGGGGTGATTTTTTTCCATTTTTCTCGCTTGGAGGGACCATTAACCCCTAAAGGGCCGGCCTGGGTGGTCATCTACAACATCCACAGGACCACTCCAGCACCAAACAACAAACAAAAGCCTATATATTCACACTTGACTTCTCTGCTGAACTACAATGCAATAACAAATTACTTTGTCGCCATAGTCATCATCAACTCTTCTTCTTTTTTTTTGCATTGAAACGTTTCTGTACTTGTGTGGTTTGGAGAAATATTGAGTTAGAGAGGAGAGAGGGAGTTAGTTTTTTTTATGCTAGGTTTGCTTGCTCCTCGCTTCGCCTCTTGACTTGTGTGGCCTTGAAAACGGATGCCCCATGCTCTAATTCTGCCCCTTCTATATAATTTTCTTTATGTGTATATCACTATGTAATGTGGTTTGGGAGTCATGTGTGGTTACTCTTCTCATTCTTCTGTACTCTTCTTTCTTTCGTTCTGCTGGGGCTGGAAATCGCCAGAAGAACTGCAATCAGGCCGCCTGTCCGTCGAGAGCGGATGCGCGCTGATTAGCAGGCCTAAAGATATTCACTCAGTGTTGCTCACGAATGGTCATCGGTGTTACTAAGCGAATGATAAATGAAAATTAAAAAAAGTAAGCAAATTTAAGCGCTTGCAAGCGCTTCGCAACGCCCAGGCCTTCCTAAAAGTTAAGAAACATGATCCCTGCTGCTACCACCGGGTTAAAGGCCCTTCCCTCTAAGCGAGAAAAATGAGAAAAAAATCGTCACTCACACAAACCACTTCATAATATATATCAATTCATTTGTGATCAGTTTATGCATTATCCATTTTTTTTATATTTTTTTTTACGTCTTGGCCGGTAGGCTTCTTCCCGGTGGATCCTAATGGTTGATGGTGGGGTTTATATCCTTCTTAATATATCAAGTCACATATGGGAAGAATTTGGCCCGTCGCTGGTACACTGTAAAGCCACAAATTTGGGCCCTTGTTACTACCAGGTTAAGTTAGGTCTTGTTAGGATAGCTCAGCAAGTTTGGGCAGGTTAGCTTAGATTTAATTTCTCTATATATATGGTTGGGGGTACACCTGGAGGATATTATTTTTTTATGTTTTGTTTTTTGATAGTGTATACTAGCTTATTAGTTTAAGGTTAGGATAGCTTAGATTTAATTCTCTAAATATATGGTCTTGGGGGTAACACACCTGGAGATATATTTGTTTATATTGTGTTTTGATAGTGGCTTGCTAAGACTAGATTAGTTTCATTAAAGTTTGGTTAGGTTAGGATAGCTTAGATTTAATTCTCTAAATATGTGGTCTTGGGGGGACACACCTGGAGATATATTTGTTTATATTGTTTTGACAGTGGCTTGCTAAGACTAGATTAGTTTCATTAAAGTTTGGTTAGGTTAGGATGACTTAGATTTAATTCTCTTTATATATAGTCTGGGATGACACATTGAGGCATATGTTTTTACTTTTTGCATATTTGGCGTCGAAACACAGGCTGGGGAAGGAGACGGTGGCTGAGTGGTTAGCGTGCCGGTCCTGCGTTCACTGCGTCATGGATGATGAGGGTTTAAATCCGCCGCTGCCACCCGGCGAGTGGCCACAGACTACTTGTCCTGAAGACCACCACCATCATCCTGGACTGTATGGGACTGTCCAAGGGAAAGCAAGACAGCATGAGCCAAGAATAGATGGGGCCGCCATAAACACTTGCCGGCTTGGGCCCACCACCAGGCCCAGCCGAGGGAGGTAAGGAAAAAAAAAAAAGTATGGCTAGGTTTGAATAAGTTTTAGGTTAGAATAGCTTAGTATTAAATTATCTTGTAATTATTATTATTGTCATTAATATCATTCCTATTGCAACTCATGTTAATGGAGAGGTATCTTGTATGCCCTCCTGGACGTGACTGACTCGTTCACCCTCCATCTCGGATGATATGTCGAGTTAGCTTCACGTTGGTGGTCGGGTGTAGTTCCGGTGCCCCGAGAATAGGGGAACCACCTGCTAAACCCTGGGGCAAAGCCTGCACCTCAAGCATGGCCAGCGGTTGCGGGAGTCTCCGAAACAACCGTAACACTTTGACTTGTGTTTCATATCTTCATCATCTCTACTTGTTAGTAAGATAACTTCAGTTCTGTAAAAAATAACATGTAAGATGGTTCTTACGTAAATAGTTTTTTTGAGATATGAGACGCGTTAATGGATTTACAGTCTGCGTCAATTGACTTTTCGTACCGCTTGTTTTCATAAGTAAATACGCGTTCCTTGTATACATACCTTGTTTTAACCGGTAAATAAATTAATAAAGACATTTGATTTTGCACAAAATACTCACCAATTGTGTAACTAATACTTGGTAGGGTTGCCATTCCTCTTGAGAACTTCTTTTAGGCGCTTGGGAAGAGATTCTGCGAGGCTCTTCAGATGGTCAGGATCAAGCGACTCCCAGGCCCTGCGCAGCTCTACCTCCAGCTTGGGCAAAGATGACGTGTCTTTTTCCCTCAACCTGGCTTTGATTATGGCCCAAAGGTTTTCGATCGGTGAAAGATCTGGAGAGTTCACTGGCCAGTCCGTGATAAAATTAATACCACAGTCAGATAGCCAGTGTTTGATCAGTTTTGCCGTGTGTGGTGGCGCGCCGTCCTGCTGGAGAATGTCTGTGCCGCTCTTCTCAAAAGATGACTCCAAATGCTCGTTCAGAATGATGTAATAGGATTCTTTAGTCACAGTCTCATTTTGCGGTAAGATCATTAAGTCCCCTAAGCCACCATAGCCAAAGCTGCCCCACACCATTAAATGCTGAGGGTGTCGTACAGCAGCAGCGATGCGGTTCACAGCCAAGGGGTCTGAGTCCCAAGCGCCACACTCTCTGTCCTGATGTGTCACTCACACGGAATGTGGCTTCATCAGACCACAGCACCCTCTTCCAGCTCTCCAAGTTCCAGTCTTTATGTTCCTTAGCAAACAATACCCTCCTCTTCCTCTGTGAGTCATTTATCAGGGGCTTTTCCATACCTCCGCGCCGCACTTTTCTGTAGCCAAGGTCATCGTGCAGCACCCGCTGAACAGTTCTAACGGACGCGCCACCGAGGAGGCTGGGATGTTGTTCCTTCAGTTTTCTTGCAGTGAGGGTCGGGTTACAGTCAATCTCCCTCTTTAGCAGGTTCAAAGTCCGAGGACAGTGCTGAGCCCTGCCTCCCCGTGTCCGTGTGCCGGTACCTTCACGCCTCCGCCATCCTTGAACCTTCTCACTATGTTCTGCACGGTTCTCGGCAGAATACCAGTGTTCTGACTAATTTCACTTGTTTTCAAATCTAATTTATGGTCCTCTATCACACGCACGATATCGTCATGAGATGTGTACTTTCTAGAAATAACGATAAGGATGCAATTAACACATAATATTCTCATGAAAAGGCGAAAAAATAACAAAGCCAGCGGTGGAAAAAAACGTTGACTGCACAAAAAAAGGTTACACAAGTAACTTATGTTGATGATTCATATCACACCATATAAAGGAAGCATTGACATGAGTTGCCAGCTAATTAATTTTTCTCGGCCCCATTTTCGTAGCCGTGTAAGAAGGGCATATCCGATTCGCGCCAATTGGAGTTTCGTACCTGCGCCCGCGAAAAGTCAATTGACGCAATCTGTACATTAATTTCAATGGGGAAATTTGTTTTGGTTTTCGAGTGTTTTGGTGTGCGAGCAATATTCTTGAATGAATTAAACTCGTAAATCGAGGCTTGACTGTATATGTACTCCATAAATAGCTAACATAACAGATCGCAGGTCATCGCTAGGTCTGTAAACAATGGGGGGGTTCCCCGGGCCAGGCCACAGGGCTCAAGTTAAGAGTCCATGGACTATAGCTAACTAAACTACCTGATAACTAACTAAACTGACCCCCCCTCCCTTCCCCCTTCACACTAGGAGCAAGGTCTCCAGCGGACTGCTTCAGCTTTCAAACACATCGCTGAGTTTAGTGTGGTCACCCGCATGCAGCCCTATGGGGCTTCGTGGTTCAGTGGTTAGCACACTCGGCTCACAACCGAGAGAGCCCGGGTTCGATTCCTGGGTGGAGTGGAAAAATTTGGGCGGCTTTTCCAATACCCTACGCCCCTGTCCACCCAGCAGTGTACCAGGTATTAATCGGGGGCAGTGTCCCGTCTCCTGGGATCTGTTCCCTTCTCCTATAATTCCTTCCCCTTCTGTCTCTCTCCGGCATATGACCACAGATGTTGCGGCGTCCACTAAACAAAACTTTCCACTTTCCACCTGCTACCACCACCGGGCTAATGATAAATATAAATGAATCTCGTTATAGGGGACCAGAAGACAGATTTTGTGTTGGAAGTCAGTAAATATAAGAGGCTGAGTACAACAGTCTGGCAATGTTGGCACTGCCTCAAAGTATAGGCCTGGCTGTATGTATAGAGCAGGGCTACTCAACCATTATGAGCAAAGGTCCAGTTAGACAAGTACAAATGTATGCAGAGATCCGATTAAATATTGTAGCTGGACCCCAGCTCCAGGAGTAGCAAAATATAATTTTACATTATGAAAGTCCTAGCGATGGATTCTTGCAAGTGTATTTCCTTGACTGATTGTAGGGCCTACAGTCAGGCAAGGAAACATACTTGCAAGAATCTATCACTACCAGGACCATGTAAATCAGTTATATTTTTCTACTGCTGGAACTTGGGGTCCAGTTACAACACTCATAAGGTCCGGATTCGGACCGCGGGCCGCCAGTTGAGTAGCCCTGGTATAGAGTTATGAGGGGAGAGAGAGAGAGAGAGGGAGGGTAGAGGAAGAAAAGTATGTAAAAAAACAAATATGAGAGAGAGAGTATCAATTAATTATCTTATATTATACAGCCCTTGATAGAGAGAGAGATTTTATAATATATTATCCCATGCTGTCTTTCCCGGTACAAGACTTTGAGAGTGGACACATATTTGCAGGTTGGTGTTGCAGTGCTGGGAGGTGCCATAACACAGGGCACTCCTCACCTCAACAACAGTCTCTTCACCGACAAGTAATTCTTCACCAACAAGCTTTTCAGCAGCTTGGAGAAATAGGTAAGCTTTCTCTACTCATTTCCTGCCCTGGCTTCATTACCCCCGCCAGAAGCCCCCAAAGGGTGAACCCATTATATTGAGCTGTAAAATGTTCAGCAGCTCACTTAGTAACCAAATGTGTTGTAAAATGTTCACTACCTCCCCTTGCTTAGAGGGAAAGGCCTTTTAACCCGGTGGTGGTGGTAGCAGCGGGGATCATGTTTCCTAACCCGGTAGCAGCAGGAATCATGTTTCTTAATGGTCCCCCCAAGCGAGAAAAATGAGAAAAAATCACCCCTCACACAAACCATTTCATAATACATATCAAAGCATTTGTGATCAGTTTACACATCATCTATTTTGGGGGGTTTAAATCATGGCACAAATTTGGCCCGTTGCTGCTATACGGTAAAGCCACAAATTTGGCCCGTCTCTGCTACCGGGTAAGAAACATGATCCCCGCAGGGTTAAGCGTAGGGTGCATATATGTTTGCCAAAGTGCTTACTACACACTGGATACATATTATGCATGCAAGATTGGTTTTGCTTTATAATATAGTTAGATTAATTTGATTTATTTATTCAGCCCTTGACAGAGAGGAAAGTAATATTTCTTATTGTACAAGGGACTTACCACAGACATGTTGCTAACCTGATTTTGTATAAGTTTAAACCCAGGAATAAGTCACCTCCAATCCTGGCATCAAAGTTCCTTAAGCCCCTAACTCACTCACCGGTGCTAAT